>NC_068366.1:5169689-5174689 GCF_020536995.1 Dreissena polymorpha | reverse complement strand
TTATGTCATTGTCCCGACGCCGTTTTATCTCTTATAACAAATGTATTGCCAAAAACTATTGGTCTAACCCCTCTTTTTGGAACTGACTTCCTTTTAAGGACAACTTCAAAATGACCAACACAGATCATACCCATGGAAGAAGGTAATACACAAACTTTCTGTCGTGAATGAATTTACCATTGATATGAATGTTTTAAAGAACGTTTCCTCTGTTTAAATGTATACATCTTTCATACTTTTCAAACATACGAAACCTCAAGCTACATTACAAAAGATGAAATATAACTTGCATTGTTATAAACTGTGACATTATACGTGGGGAGCTTCACTATTTTGCAATATACATGTACTATAAAGCAGCATAGCGCCCTTTTTGGCCGGGAAATTTTGTTCTGATGTTATGTAATCGACTTACCGGTTCGGAATCCATTTTTAACTAATTGGCGGGTGCACTCAGCAGCTGATAATATGCAGGTCAAAAATAGATTTTACATGACGCTGGTTTTGACATCCGACGCATATAAACATTTATGAATGAAAGGCTTCATGAACGTTGACGTCGCTTTTGGCCACCAGAAAAATTCCCACGTACGGATTTCAACCGTCATTGTTTACAAAATATATTAAGTGCACAAGTACTGGAATTGGTATAGCGTTTGTTTAAGGTGTATGTCCAGCGCGTGTGCCGAGAAAACAGGGCTTAATGTATTTTTTTTGTTCAGCTCTATAATATTTATATCAAATATGTATAAAAAATGTCGGTGAACATTAATCCGGTGAAAATATTGAGGCGTTCATTAATTATGGATCTAAAACAGAGCATTAATCCGCATATTAAAAAAAACACCGGGCGTATTGCATATTAGTTCGGAGACATGAAATTATTTCGAAAGAAAGCAATAAGAGGTTCAATTCTATATAAGCAAGCCTCGCTGCGCATGATTACGCTCTTACTTCTCGTATATATTTGACTCTTATGAATCTTGGCAAATACCTAGTGTTTAATTGTGCTTAATCTAAATTAAGTTATGCATCTATATGTGCTTTAAGCAGCATAACATGACTTCCAAATGACCAACAGCTATTTCATATCTGAAAGAGATTGACACGAAAAACCTACCCATCTATAATAAGGTTTATGTACTTCAATATTATTGTTTTATAGCATTTAATGTGGTGCAACATAAGTGTTTTCTTAATCATTTTATTGTAGAATTATAAAATTGCTGTACACAAAACCTGCCGACAAACTGAATCAATTCACCGATTTTAAAGATGGGTTGTGGGGTGGCTGATGTACGAGATAATATAATGTTTATCAGCCCTTTCAGTAATATTTTCATTAATTAAATGTATTTGATGACGTGTCGACCTTATTCTGATATGAAATTTTCTTTAACCATTCCTGTACTGTCTTTTTCAGATGATGAAGGTTAAAGTGCGATAAAAAGTACTTTTTTCGTTGCAGTATAAAATTATTTAATTAGGAATTTAAAATTAGCGGAGGAATGGGATACCATGCCCCATTCATGGACAACATGAGTTCAAATGTAGAATATGCAAGAGAGAGTCCTTCAACAGAGCCGGACTAAAACAGCAAACACAACAAACGAACCAAACAAAAAAATGTACAGCTGATGTATTATGTGGGTTTTTTTTATTCTATTATTTCTACATAGACAAGTCTGACATATAATTGCTATGAGTGCTACTTAATTATACGTTTTGTTCCGTATATGTCGTGATGCTAGTTTCTCACTTTTTTTATGAAAATAATCAATTATCTGTGTTACGTCATTTCTTCCAACGATGTCTCTGCATACATTTTCAATTGTATTCGGCACTTACATACATGATACAAAAAAAGATTTGGGTCGGAATGAAATCGTTATGCATTTGACATATCAACATTACGTACGATTAGAAGGCAATGTCTGGAACAAACGAAATAATCTTTCTAAGTGAACCAAAACTATATTTCCTCTATACAACAGTCTTAAATAATATGTATTTTTACATATGTATAAAAGAGAAAAAAAATGCATGTATATATTAATCACTTCTACTAAAATCATAGCGTGTATTGCATTTGCACAAATCTTTCTATCCACTACAAATTCACTTTTTGCGATTATAATAAAGTGACCAACTCAGAACTGGTTTAAAAGAAGGTCGTCCAAAATGTGTCACATCAAAGTCACATAGATGTATCAGTATCGTTATTGTAAAACGTGTCAAATGTCATTGTATTAAATAAACAATTAATATTGAAGGTTTCATATAAAAAGCATCCACCAATATGCATCTTCTAAGTAGGTGTCAGGTATTCCAAATTGCTTCATGTATTCCGAATCGCAAAAATGGCAGTATTTGGTTACAGCAACCTTATACTAGAATCGAAACGGCTTTACTCTTTTCTGTTTTTCATTACACTTATATTGCACGTACATGTGATTGTTTGGCGTGGTACTTCGACGTAATCTTTTTTGTTTGATTAGCGCGTTTTCATGTACCTTTCGCTTTCTAGAGCGGTACGCACTTCGTTACGCCGTCTTTTTTAATCTTGGCATCTTCGCCATATATAACTGGCGTCTTGATATCTGGAAATAGTAAGCATAGTATACCGTTAAGTAGGCATAGTATTCCGTTTGACGCATATTCAAACATAAGTATGTCCATATGTGTTAAAGTAAACAGGTAATAAGTACACTGTGTTAATAATACCGTCGAATGTCTTATATTACACACACTATATGTTAGCGTTAAGTACGCGATAAAACATATAATAATAATAATTAATAATATAACAATCAATAAAAGATGATATTTATTGATTTCCTCAAGTGAATATGTTTTCCAAAACTTTCGCACCAATGGTGAATTCATTCACAAAAGTTATTTCGCATAAAACCTTCTAACATAGGAAAGAGCTGTTTATCATTTGGAAGTCAGGTCCCAAAATATGCTTAAAAGGAAGTTTATTTCGAAAAAGGGGGGTAAACCCATTATAATTCGGCATTAAATGAATTAATAGACATAAAAAAAACTAGAGATAATACAATAATCGTGATTTATGTTATATTTTACTGTAAACATGTTCAAATACTGTTTATTGTGAGAGAAAATGATATTCCAACATCAAACATCTCGAATGTCAAGAAATTAAACAACACATTTGTCGACGGTTTTGCTTCAATAACTGTTTTATTCCGACGTCTACGGTATTGAAACAAAACAAAAACGAGGGGAGAACAAACACCGTAGAGACGAAAAGGCCTATTCATTTAAAAGAAATATAAATATAAACTGGCTTACCGGATGAAAATATCCGCGACTCCTTCACGAAAAACACTAAAACGTCGCCATCTTGGAAGTTTTGTTCCAACTTTCTCACTTAAAAGCGGTAAGCTTCCGTACACGCATGCCCCCCTGAACATTATCTTCTTTAACGCTCTGTAATCGTTATTTAGTTTAAACGTATTTATTTAAGCTCGATTGCAAAGATCGACTAACGATCATTTGGACACGTACATGGGGTATTTTTATGGGTAGAAGCTTTGCATAGTTGGGATGGATCATAATAACCTTCTTCCCACAATCGGGATCGAACCCGTCACCTCCAAGTTGCCAGACGGACACCATCTGAGACGGTACTACAGTGAAAAACGCATCTCGTATTGCAAACAATCATGTTTATAATGTTGTTGTATTCCACCGCCCGGCATACACATCGGAAAAAGTATATTGTTCAATGAAAGAAGAAAATACGTCGAAATCGGTTGGCCTTAAATCGTGGGGGTTTAACTTTTAATGAACAGTGTATGATGAAAGAGTATGACTTAATATATAATAATGTTGAAGTGCCCATGCTAGCAGTACATGACCGAGTCAGTTGTTAGTAATTATTTGTTTTACATTTATCACCATGTTGAAATTTAGATACAATGCAATATATACTGCATGACGGGAACATAAACAAAACAACGTCAATGTGCCTTGTAAACAGCTTAAGCATTAAAATGTAGGCTAAATAAAATAGTAATTGAATTTTTGGAATAAATTAAGGTAACTGCAATGTACAACTAGTGTGCGCCTGACTGATTATTAAAGGTTGCTATTCCTCTGAAAAGTCTGAAGTTTCCAAAGAAACGTCTTGAATACAAATTAGAATTTTATCCATACCTAGAATTAATATCATTAAGGTATCATAACAATTGCATCAGTTATTTTGTCACAAAGTAAACGCTTAATGCTTATATTCAAAGTAAATATAGAATCCCTGCATTGTTCAGATTTTGCCATCGGTAAACTAATTAATTTCCGTACTCTTCAAACATATCCGAGTGATATAATCATCATCTTAGCAACAAATCAGTACGCCTGTAAGCCTAACTGAACATGAATAATATTTCCCTTTCTAAATAGGACATCCAATTGTGATTATCAATCTACAGACTTGGTAACTACGGACGCATTACTGAAATCGAGAATTGGCCGCCACTCCCGAGAGACCTATCAGATAAATGGTCGAGGATCTTGTACGAATTTGCATTGCCAAATAAATGAACGTAGCACGCAAAGTGGGGTTAAAAAGATCCATTCATCTTGCGTTGTAAGTATATGGTCATTCAATTAATAAGATATGTGGTAAAAAAAACTGTCAATCAAAGAACGACAAGGAAGGATCATGGGAGGCTGACATGTCTGTTATGTTATTTGCTATATACACGTATAAACCATACCGTATAACAACATGGCTCGAATAAAAATCCATGTTGTTTTGGTTTGTTTAATTCATACGCACACTGATCAAAATAAGCATCAAGTGTTGTTCTACGTTTGCACTTTATGTGAATGCGTGTCCAACAAACCAACAGGTAACTTACTTTCTAGGCTATTAAAAAATTACAAAGACAAGTAGGGTCAAAACAATAAATGGTAATTAGTTATACCCGATGGATATTGGTTTACACAAGTTTACGCATTCAATTCAAAAATTC
>NC_068366.1:5119689-5164689 GCF_020536995.1 Dreissena polymorpha | reverse complement strand
GGTGAACCTTTTGCAGTACACGTACGTGTCGGGCAGCCGCAAATTTTGAAAGTGTGTTTATATATGAGCACATGGAAGACTTGAACAGTACCGACTTCATAAACCATCCATAATCATTAGATATTCCATATATTGTAGCAACATTATATCTTACTACTCATGCTAAAGGCGCGTTATTACTAACAAATAATCAAGCCGCTTGTAAAAAAAAAATTCTAGACGTACATGCTTGTATGCATATTCAACGATGAGCACATGGGACCGAATAGGCATGACCAGAAACAAACATTCGATACGCCCTCATTTATGTGCACATTGTCAACGATGATGTGTGTCATGTTACGTTACGTTACGTGTATCGTCTGATTATGGTATCTGGTTAAAGCCAAACTACTAGTTAAACACAAATTATTAATCATACAATACGATCGTGTTTATGCATTTAAGTGTTTGTCATTCTATGTTTATATACTGTATGTATCGATGTTGAAAAAAATATTATTGTGTTTAAATATATAAGTATATATACTTGTATATTTATTCTTAAACGATTAAACATGCTATTTATCCGTCTTAATAGGCATGGTCGTTTTACGTATAGGTATGTCTTAAAATCTCATCCATGCAAATATGCCGTTGAAGTATGTTGCAAATATCAGTGCTTTCTTTGGTTTATATTGTTTTTTCTATAACACTGTATTTTGTGGTAGTATTAGCTACCGAAAGAAGTATTTTAATCCGATGAAGAACTTAATTTTAATTTAAAAACAAATATGTTGAACAATTTACAGCACTTCAAATATTGTATATGTATATTAATACGACTATTTACAACGATAACATACTAGTAAATAAGCATAGAACTATAAAAAAAATAGTGTTCGCCCCCCCCCCCCCCCCCCCCCCACAAAAAATGTATCATTGTTGGTCCATGTGTCGTTATGGCCTTAAACATACGAACAGCAAATACATGTTAACTTAATCGAGCAGCGTTTGTGCGCATTAGCCTTCATTCGATCAACTAGCGTTAAAACATGTGTTCAATGCCAAACCAAGTCACACTAATGTATCATGTCTGGGATAAAATAACAATGTATTTTGACATATTCGGACAGCGCAATTACCAAGAAGCGAACCGGTACTGAAGTATGTATCTTTATAGTCAAGATGAGTCATTTCTTCATTAAGTTGTTATTATTTTACAGTTACAATTTATACACATGTACATTTATGTATTTGATAATGAGCAATATTCCTTAAACTTTGATTTTTTTCAATGATTAGGTGTAGCGCTTAAATATTGAATAAAGATATCTCACCTAATCACGAAGAATAGTTTGTAAACCGTTACAACGATTTCATGGCTCATGTTCTATAAAATTAAGGGGCAACGCGTTAACGTGTTAAAACATTTATTGCTAAATAATGTTTTCGGAAGTCTAATTATATAACAATTGAGCAATTCAACAGATTTGTTGATTGACAAGTATCTGCAACCAAACATCATTCAACACAATTGTATGGTAAAATATATACTTGCACAAACGATCCGTGATGACTAAATAATGAGATTAAGTAACCATAGCTCATAGTAAAACACTTATTATTACGTTTTTCTATGATCCATGTCCCGTGATTCAACGCGTCAATTAAAAACAATCACAGTTTAATGATGCATGGATTCGATAAATAAACAATAATGAAAACTCTAAAGTATACATTTTCAAATTTCAGAATGCGTTATTTAAAATGCTCGTTTGTTGCTGCAGGATTTGGCAAGTATTAATTCAGCTAAAGTTTTGTTTTTATGATTAAATGGATGCGAACAAAGGTTTCCTTATCTTTATAGTTTCGAAATACGAAAATGCAAAACGTTAATAACGTATAAATTGTATACATAAGACATAATATTTGACACATATTATGGTAAATGTCTGCTAGGCATCTTCAATATGCGAATGTATTGTTCATCGAAACAAGAATATGTGTTCATACCATTGCATAATCCCTAATCTGACTAGTAAGAAAGATTATTTTTTCATTTTAATGATGACATCGGTTTGATACGAAGGTGTCTTATTGTTTATCATGTCCTGCTTTTTGATCAGGCATAGACGGAGATCAATCGTGGGAATCATCTACAAATTAAACACAAATCACTGGACGATAATTTTTAAATCTGTTTATAAACCCAACATTGAAGCAATTTGAATGGAACTTTCAGTGAAACAAAAAATCAACATAAAATAAATCTCAACATATACACACATAAAAATATCATATACACTATAGTTTGATATATACATGAGCATATGTTACAAAGAGTTGAACCATTTATTGCAGTAAAACTATTGCGAACGACCCAGTGATTCAATACTTTAAGCGGTCAGATCATGGTTGAAATGGTGATTCTTTGATAACATTAGCACGTGTGAGCTTTAAAGTACTCTAAACGTTATGTGCTGTTAAAACAACTACACTAAAATACCTAAGTATTTAAATAAAAATCAGTGTCGTGCAACTACTAAAGAAACGTTATAGGTGGTGCAAAGAGCGAATTCTTATAAAACGTGTTTGAATATAATTAATATTTAAAAAGTAAATACTTAAATGTTGAAGTTATATGTTATATTATATTGTGTGACCCCATATTTGATCAGTGTTTGCTAAGTGTCTCTTTGTATATAGGGCCCGGTGTTGAATAGCAATTGGTGACTTGTCTTAATTAAACAACTACCATATTACTACGAGCACCAAAGACGAAACAATACATAGTAACTCTGAACTCATGTATCAATAGAATATCAGTTCACTAATACATATGCGTGCTCAATGAGAATGGTTTCCTCTCGATAACAAAGCTTTTGTATTTACATTACGTTAACACATGTCGTATGTAAGGATTTAATGTGGCGTAGTGGGTCAATGCCATTATTTGCGAATATTAAGGAATTGTATGAACTTAATATTTTTATAAACAAAGTAAGTATAACGAACGATATTTATATATTTGTTAAGTCAATGGATTATAAACTTGTAAACTGGAAAGTTGTGATTAAAGGCCATGTGATTGTGGCTAAATACAGCATACTCAACATATAAGAAATTATACAAATGAACATGAAAACGGAATTCATTATAAGTATTTGAATCGTAACTGACACACTTATTTGTTTTAATAAAACAGATAATTAATACAATGTTTTATAGTGACGAATATAAAATACAGAAAACAAAATCGCAGCTATATTGTGTGATACTCACGGGCATATGTTATTGATGTTATTGAACGGAAATTGCTCGTGTTAATTACTTTTCAAGCATATCAAAATATTCGCAGTTAGGACGCATCAGCTGACGCCGCATATACAATCGCTTGGCGCGCACTTTATCGTGTTAAAGAAAACTGCGCAATAAACATGTGTAAGTCGAACATAATGGTTTTAGAATGCTGAAACAAACATTATGAAATTTAATGCGTGAACGGTTAGTAAGTATTTGTACATATGTACATAAAGAACTAATCGTTTTGATGAGAGTCATGCTGACTCATTATTCTGAATGTTATTATTAACACGTTTGACAAAGGTCGAAAACAAGCGTTGACATTCTATACAATACTATATTCCGTTATTATTGTTTCTTCCGATAATCTTCTGTTACTGTCCACTTATTTCATGATAGTTATTTGATATAAAATGCACACGGTGGTTTAAATAGACCTATGATGTCTAGAACATTTATTATTTATTAAGGAGTATTTCTTCCAAATGACATAATGGTTATAAAGTTTTCTCATGCAGTTTTAAGTCAGGTTTAGGACTAAAATTGACAACCGTGATGCTATTAAATGGCGGAATTTACAAAGCTGTAAGATAGATAAAACTTTCGTAGTGTAATGCAGCGACGTTTTTATTACGTTAGAACGCTTAAGAGGATGTAAAAGTCGAAGTGAATAAAGCTTCATGATTTTTCTAGTTAGTTTTTAAGCGATTTTGTTCAAGAATAATGGGAGCAAAATTTATGCAAAATGTGACAATTCACGTGTCGAAAAAGATCTTATGAAAGATCTTTAATCTTTTCCGTTTTTGATTGATATATGATTTAAGCTGTAAAAAATATGTTTTTTACCAAAAATACTTAATCTTAGAAACGTAATTGTAAGCCGAGATTATGTATGTAAAAACAACATACTTTCAAATGTATGCACAGTTGCAATGCCAACATTAATTTAATATTGAAAATTAATTTAAAAACCATAAAGGAAGCATCAAAAGAAAAAGCCATTAATATTTGCATTCGACATTTTAAGCAATTCATCTGTTTTCAGCAAAGCGATCGAATTGTAATTCTAGGCCATTTCGCTTTTTGTCCAGTACAGTCCAGGTGAATTAGCGATAACTTCGTGTGATTATTAATGTGCTTCATTGAAATAAAATTGATTTGCTTCAAATAAGACAATCTAAAATGGTTTCAGCTTAATATTTTGAGATTGTTTTTCATTTTTATACAGGCCAAACGAAATGGAAATGTGTCTTAAGTATGAGATCTTAAATGATACGAGTATGCGCCGTCTTATATTCTAAACAAACATTTGTTACATTGATAGCAACGTAAAGACACAGAAAACAGAGTGAACATTTGTAAATATATTCTGCATATTCACAATTGTTTTTGATGTAATTATACATACGACAATGTAACAAATAAGCTTTTTAAAAACATACAATTAAATTAATCAATATGGAATGAGTGCTATATTGACGTCATCATTTGATGACGTTCAATTGAACGAATGAAACTGGCGACTAAAATTCGTTAAGCTCCAGGCTATAGCCGCGATTTGACTCTATTGGAAACTGGCCGATAACGTTTGCTGAAATTTGGCATATTTTATGAACCAAAAACGCGATGGCGTATTCGTCATATCTGGGAAAATCTAGTTTTTGATAAATTCACGAAAAAGTGGTGTTTTTTATTGCGCAATCGATATAAAATGAGTTCTCGCCGGAAGCGTTAATAGCGTTAATAGCAACCCCAAGACTATTCACCCCAGGAGACAATTCATGCGTTAGACGAATTAAATTTGATTTTAAATAATACATATTGCGTTTTTATTTCCAAATTAATAAATGAGTTCATATTGCGTTTAACATACGAAGCTAAACCCGTTTTAGAAAATATTAACAAAACAAACAAAAACAAACAAGCGTTAAATTTCATTGATGTATATACGGTAGCCTGATTACATATCCACTAGCGTCTATGCATATTAACACATAAAAAATAGTTCGCAATTTAGCGACAAACAATCAAATTTTAACGCAAATAATTTAACAAAATATAAAAATTTAATTAAGAAATCGATAGTTAAAATTACAATTTCTGCACTAAAAACGCAAAATCAATATTTTTTACAATAACACATTCGACATACATCCAAGTACACGCCTACCGCTAGTTTCAATGACAATGTGTAGACTAAACATTTCAAAAAATAAAGACAATAACCAAATGGAACTGGAGTAAAACGTAGTGCGCAAATTGGAAGTGATAAGAGTAATTTATTTTGTCAACTTGTTCATCTCCGTAGTATATGTTTAGTTGTGAGATGTTAACGGTTCCCCCCCCCCCCCCTCAAAAAACATGCCTTCGCTACAAAGTCAAAGTGGGTGGGGAACGCGACTGCTTGTGGATTTCGAGTTGCTGGAACTTTGTAAAGACGCTGCTTTTGTGTAATATTCACTTCAGCGATTTTGCAAGCTGTGTGTTTGCTGAGATTATTGATGTTGTGTACGCTGTTGTGACCAATGATCCGTTGAGAATTGTTAAGTTTGACTGGTCAACGTACCGATGTAGATGTAGATTTGCACCATATGTTTCCAGGTCGGGTGGTTAGTAAGTTTCATCATTATACATGCATCAGGGAATAATCCACATGTGCGTCCCGCGTCTATGACGCACAGATATCGAAATAGACGCATCGTTTTGAAATATGTGCGTCCACTCGGACGCATTGCTGAACTGTATCCATTAACGCATACGCGAATCACGATAGGTACGAACCATCTTGTGTACGAGTCAAAATTGTAGCAATGAACGCTAAATTTAACCGAATTAGGCTTGAAGACTCCAGCAAGTCTATTGATTGGCTCTAGTCGAGCCGCTGATGTATAATACGAACCAATTAGAATCGACCTTTAAAAAAGAATGTGTAATGATATTTTCTCGAGTCCCCGGATGAAAACCTGCTTTAACTTTGTGTAACTTAGTCATAAATAATACGGAAAAAATGCCACCGAAATAAGGTGTTGAAGCTTAATAATCCAAAACAAACAAATCTAAACTTTAATAATGGTAGGTTAACGGTTCGCGATTCGGACGTACACAATAATATTATCAAGCACGCAATTCGGATGTTAAAAATAATATTATCATCGATTTGAATCAAGTTGAAATGTTATAACAGGTAACAGATAATGTTATAGCCTATGTGAAGGCAAACAAGATAGTGATAACTCTGAATTTGTTTTTTTTTGTTTCAACAAGTTTTTGAGATGATTAAAAGTTTAATGCAAGTATAGTTATTGAGCTAGTGTGATTTAGACATATTTTCTTCACTAATTGGTATCTTTCAAAATTTGGGACCCATTCTTTTTCAAGGTGGACTTATTAATTTTGGCCTGGGACTCATTGGTCTAAAATCTGCGAGTTCAGGGACACATAGATAGTAAATTCTAGATTATTCCCTGCATGCATATTACATATGTTACATTATTTGTGCTATTTTTGACACCCATTTTTCGTGCTGATGAACCAACGGTCAGTACCAGTAGTCCAACTGTCATTGGTCTGTGTGCTTGTTGAAAGTAGAAAGAGTTGTTTAGCTCCAATAAGCCATGTGGCTATTTTTTTGGATATAATTTCTGGCAGTGGGCTTTTTTATCTTTGTGCAGCAACCTCTGCAGCCTCATTTTGTGAAAACATTACTCACACACTGTTCATATTGTGGAAAAATGAGTTGTGCACTGTTCACAGTGAGACAAATGGGTGGTGACTATTCAGCATTGTGAAAAAATGAGTTGCGCATTGTTTAAAATTCTTAAAATATCAGTCGCAAACTTTTTGAAATTGTGAAAAAAGTGTCTCGCAATGTTGACAATTGTGAAATCGCGCAATGTTAAAGATTTTTTTAAAATGAGCCTTGCAAACTTGACAATTATGGAAAAATAAGTTGCACACTTTTCAAAAAGGTGAACAAATGGGTTGTGACTGTTGAAAATTGTGAATATAATAAATTGAGCATTGTTAACATTTGTGAAAATATGAGTCTCAAACTATTCAAATTTATGGAAAAAAATAGTCGCTAAATGTTGAAAAATGTGAAAAATGAGTTGCACACTTTTTAAAATACTGACCATTTGCAACGCGAATTTTTCTTATTGGTTCAAAAACAGTTATCGCTGTTAAATTAATAATTAAGGAAAAAAACAAGTCTTTTATAAAAAATTATCTTGGAAAATATAGTTTTCTAGTATTTTGTGTGTTAGATATTTGTCATGGGAATGATCGCGCACGAACATAAACATTGTGACGTTAAGTCATAAAAAGCGCTTAGGCTAGCTTCCATATGTGGCGAAGCAAAGAAAATAAGTTACACGTCATTAATGCAATATACAAAGAAGAAATTGTTCTGCTTAAATAGCATCAATACAAATGACTGTATTTTGTGCAGCGGATGGTTGTTCCAAAAGATACGACAGAACCATGTAAGTATCACTGTGTACTTAATTTTGTCTGACGAGTTAAATTTATATTATTACCACGCGATAAATTTAATAAACCTATTTATTTCTTACAAAATGAGCTTGACAAATAAACACCAACAGGGTTTGATTAACATCCATATATTTTTTAACGTTCTTAATATCCAATGTAATTCAAATTACTAATGTTTAATAACGTTTGATGAATTCGTTATATCAATATGCATTCACGTTTAAGGGGCATAATTTTATTGAAATGTGCGATTCAATGTGTTATGTTTGGATAATTAGTTGTTTTGCCGATAAAATGATAAGTATTCAGTTTCATTTGTTTCATTTTCATAAAAGAAATTGTTTAACTGTTATTTTTTTCTTAAAGTAAATATATCCGGTTGTCATTATATGTTGAATTTTAAATATTGACATACAAGTCGCATGTTGCATATTTCGGACGCTGCTACTTAAGTTAATTATCGACATAACATTCTGTTCGCATACAGTTATGCAGCTGTTGTTTACATAATGATGCGTTGTTTTATGTCTGGCATACCTGCCAACGTCTGATTGTAATAACTCTAAAACTTAACAAGCCCAAGCAATGTTGATGTTCTCTCAAATGAGCAGAAAATGTACAGCTCATAGCAATATTTATGTCACTCTGACTGATGTCTTGCTAGCTGCAGTGGTTTGTGTTCACCAAAGTCTCACATACATGATCCCAGTTGACCACGCCAAAATTGAATATAAGTCTGTAAAAAAATAAATAGGTGGTAATTACAATCCATCAATGTGATTGTTATAATTATTGAATTTTTTTTATTTTTTTAAACTTCAAATACATAAGTTAACCTGATCCAGTGTAGAAAATATAACATTTTGCATAATTAAATTATATGTTGCCTTGAATTTGTTTTAAAAAAACAGCAAAATATGTTAAATTGATTATTTAAGACTTTCCTTATTTTCCCCAAAATCCAGCGTTTCGCGTGATTTTGTTTCCCATAAATTCAGCATTTCGCGCGATTATTTTTCCCCACAAAAAAGGCCAGGCTTTTTCACCAAAATAAGATTAAAAAACCTGGTTTCTGCATTGTAAGCCAGGTGTTTAAATACCCTTTTTAACACATGCTATACCCTGTTCCCGATGTAATACAACCATTACATATTTTTTTATATTACATGTGTGTAATTCTACATATGTAAGACTTTTCATTGGCTTAGTTTTCGTTTATTGACCAATCGCATTTTGTTATTTTGCTTAAATGACGTCCCAATGGCAAATGTCGTTTCGAAATTTGGGCTTTATCACTATGTTTACGTAAATATTAAGCTAATTTGCTCATTGAAAGCATGAGATAAAAAAGATCTGACACTCGTTGTCATATCATACGATATCTTATTAAACTCGTCCAGGAAATTCGTTAGAAAGCTCGCCAAAGGCTCGCTTACGAACACAAATACTGAACTCGTTTAATAAAATATGGTATGATATGACAACGCGTGCCAGATCCTATATATCTTATGATTGTTGATGAAAAATAAAACACAAGCACAATCACACGTTCGATAATTTTAATTATAAAAGAATATGTTCTATTGTTGTGTGTTATATTAAATTGTAAGCGAAGTGGTATTAAATTGCTTAGGGCGTATATCCCATACACCATTAGTTACTAACAGTGCGCTGTCGTATGGTGTAAAATTACTGATGCAGTTTTGTCCAGAAAAATTGAGAAGCCATTTATGTTTTCAAAGTTGCCGGCTAGGGAGCAATAAAACGTTTGTATTGGCACCATTTAAAATCATATTTTTGAGATAGAAGCCGCCATCTAGATTGAATGTTACCGGTGAAATAGCCGGCTGCAGGTGCTTTCGGATTACATTTTCATTGTTGTGTTTATGAACCTCAAATTTATGTTTAAACAAGAAACTTGGTCAGGTAATTTGTTATAATGATTTATCCTGTCATATGCCTTTAAATCAGCCCGATAACCAGGTAACCTAATATCCCAAAAGATATAAGGCTAGATAACCAGGTAACCTAATATCTCTGTTTTACTGTGAAATGACGTCTTTTTTCTAACGAAATGACGTCATTATTGCAGCAAAACTCTGCAGTTAAACTCTTTTTACACTGTAAATAAACAGTGAAAATAGCGTAAAATAAAAAAGAAAATTTGTGACAGGATAAATAGAATAATAGATCGGTGACGTTGAGGGAGAATAGTTATCTGGCTCGTCGGAGGATCTTATCGGGTTCGCCTTCGACGTACAGTTTTCACCGACCGGCTTGAGTGTTAGCCAATCAGAAGACGCCTAACATCTGTTGCATTTGGAGATATTTGACATTTAACATAATTATCCCCACGCTTTTTTTAAGCGTGGGGTTATTGTGGTTATCTCCACCGTCCGTCTATCTGTCTGTCTGTCAGTCTGTCTGTCTGTCCGTCTGTCTGTCCGTCCTTGCCACTATCTCCTCCTACACTATAAGCACTAGAACCTTGAAACTTACACACATGGTAGCTATGAGCATATGTGCGACCCTGCACTATTTGGAATTTTGATCTGCACCCTGGGTCAAAAGTTATGGGGTTGGGGCGGGGCCGGATCAATGATTTTCACTCATTTTTTATGTAATTTTACATTAACTTCTTTATTTCCAAAATAGGCCACACCCACACAAAATTGCCTTTTACTTTGATTTCTTCATTTTTACACCGATTTACTTCTAATTGATGAACTATTCTTCTGACAATACGGTCAATCTCAACTATGCATGGCCCCATTACCAACTGTGGGGCGCCTCTGGGTCAAACATGCGGCGTGGGGATACGCGTCGGCCTCTGCCGCGCCATTTCTAGTTATTATTATTATTATTATTTATACCAAATTATAAATGAGACTATCGTCCGCTTAATCATAGATATTGTGCGTATTTACTGAAAATTATTATTATTATTAATTATACCAAATTATGCGACTTTCGACCGATATTGTGCGTATTTATTGACCTGGCGTGGCGGAATTTACCTCTGACTTATGCAAATAATTGTTATCACAAAAGATGACCAAACCTGGGAGTTTATTGTATATTTTACTGTACGTCGACGTACAATTCTCTTTTTAACTAGTAGGTCTTGTTGACTTTCGACCCAAACGGTACGCCATAGAGAGATCGACCGGGAAAGACAGTGCGAAGACACCCCTGGACCGAAAGCAGTATTTCGATTCGAGGGTGGGGAGGTGGCGAGGGGTCACTCCTGAATGTGGCTTCCTGTGAACAATCGAACGCTTTGTTCTCAGGGAACGGCCCGTGTAAACACAGATGAGGGAGAACACAATTTTGGTGAGGAGGATTATAAACATACTAAGGAAACATTCCCAATCCATGTTTGAATTTAGCATTTGTTATGCGATATTTTGCCATTTACAGGCGACTTTTCACTAAAGAAGAACTACGTCGCAGTCCGCGCACTGGGGAAAAGGCCTGGCAAATGTCCTAAATACCGGTCACAGCGAAGTTCCTTTCCCTGTTCTTCTTCACTTTTATTTTAATTTATATTGGAATATATGTATTATAAGATTTTTACATATTTTATATAAATTCATAAATATTTGACAAAATCGTATAATCTGGCTTCAAAATTCTTATTGTTGTTTAATAGTTTCAAAGTTATTTAGCAGTTTTAAAGTTGTTCTGTTATGTTCTGTTGACTCAAGTTGATTGTGTTTCTCCAACTGATGAGTTCCGGACACACGATTTATGAACTGTCCGTCCGTCGTCCGTCTGTCAGTCTGTCTGTCCGTCCGGAAACATTAACATTGGTCATAATTTGTTCAATATTTAAGATAGCAACTTGATATTTGGCATGTATGTCTATCTCATGGACCTGCACATTTTGAGTGGTGAAAGGTCAAGGTCATTTTTCTAGGTCAAAGGTCAAATATATGGCTTCAAAGCGGCGCAGAAGGGGGCATTGTGTTTCTGGTCAAGACCCTAAGCTATTTCAGCATAATTTAAATCCAAGCCAGTCTGGTGTTCAAAATCCCAAGCTATATCAGTATTATTAAAACCCAAGCCATTTTTGCGGTCAAGACCCAAGCTATTTCAGCATAATTAAATTCTAAGCCATTTTTATGGTCAAGACCTCAAGGTATTTCAGGCTTATTAAAATCCAAGCCATTTTGGTGGTCAAAATCCTCAGCTATTTAAGCATTATTAAATCCAAGCCAGATTGGTGGTCAAGGCCCCAAACTATTTCAGCACAATTAAAATCCAAGCCACTTTGGTGGTCAATATCCCAATCTATTTCAACATTATTAAAACCCAGGCTATTTTTGGATGTCAAGACCCTAAGTTATATCGGCATAATTAAAATCAAAGCGAGACTAGCGGCCAAGACCTAAGCTATTTCAGCATAATTTAAATCCAAGCCAGTTTGGTGGTCAAGATCCCAAGCTATTTAAGTCTTATTAAAACCCAAGCCATTTTGGTGGTTACGACCCCAGGCTTTTCAGCATAATTAAAATCTAAGCAATTTTTGTGGTCAAGACCCCAAGGTATTTCAGGCTTATTTAAATCCAAGCCAGTTTGATGGTCAAGGTTCTAAGCTTTTTAATCATAATTAAATCCAAGCCAGGTTTTGTCAAGAGTAGAAGACCCCGAGCTATTTCAGCATAATTAAAATCCAAGCCAGTTCAAGATCCAGAGCCATTTCAGCAAATTCAAATCTGATTGGCGGTGAAGACCCTGAGCGATTTTAGCATAATTAAAATCCAAGCCAGTTTAGTGGTCAAGATCCTGAGATTTTTCGGCACATATAAAAATCCAAGCCAGATTGGCAGTCAATACCCCAAGCTATTTCAGCATAATTTAAATCCAAGCCGGTTCAGTTTCGTGGTCAAGATCCCAATCTATTTCAGCATTATTAAAATCCAAGCCATTTTAGATGTCAAAACCCCCAGTAATTCTGGCATAATTAAACTCCAAGCCTGATTGGCAATCAAGACCCCGAGCTATTTCAGCCATAATTAAAATCCAAGCCAGTTTGGTGGTCAAGACCAAAAGCTATTTCATGATAATTTAAAATCCAAGCCAGATAGGCGGCCTAGACCCCAAGCTATTTCAGCATAATTTAAATATAAGCCAGTTTGGTGGTCAAGATCCCAAGTTGTTTCAGCATTATTAAAATCCAAGCCATTTTGGCGGTTAAGACCCCGGGCTATTTCAGCATTTTCAAAATACGTACAAGTTTGGTGATCAAGATATCAAGCTCTTTTTTGTTTTCGTACTCATGTTTTATTTTTTTCTTACCAAAATGTTTTTTCGCACCTTAATTTTGTGTTGGCATAATTTTTCGTACCAAACATTTTCGTACTCACATTTTTCTTACCCAAAATGTTCGTACCCACATTTTATAGTCTTCACTCATTCCATCCCGCGAAACCCTTATGTTGTCGCAACTCTAGTATACCAAACTGTTAAAACTGGGGTTTTAAATTACAATATACATATATAAGGAGTATTGATATTATTTAAAACTAAATGAACAGCAAAATAATTTCCAGTTTTGTTACCAAAAAGATATGTTTGTTCAGATGTTAAACGTTCAAATATTATTTAAGCAGTTGTACAATTCTGAAGACGTGTAACGAACATTCATTATTGAGTGTTAAGACCAACAATTTAACATAATCGTGTAAATATGTTAAAAATTATGTCCATATGTTATATCACGTATTTATACAACTTGATGAGCCAATAACGTTTCGCAAATTCGTATTCCACTTCCTTGAACCAATTATACAATTTTATTTCTGTTTTAATCTGTGATAGGTCCATACATTGTATTATATTTGAAATCATGCATCCAATGTGTGCCCGTAGTTTGTGTCTTTATTGTTCGAAATATACATGAAGGTCGACTGTACACTGCTTTTCATGACTTCTATTAAAAACGATGAATACATTATCCACGTCATGCCAAAATGGGTCGTAAGCCGTTCGCAACCAGCGTAGCTCCAAACGAGTCGCAACATTCGCGCATTTTGGTCACGAGCCACACTGTCCGTTATACAGTTACGAACGGTTTATTGGCTTAATAAGCGGACAGCGTAGCTACTGATCAGTACGTTTGAGTGCGAGACTTGTCTAGGGATACACTGGCAGCTTTTGGAATAAGACCAAATTAGGCTCGACAAAATTCAATTAAACAAACATCGCCGAAGTGAATCAACCATACACCTATAATTGTATTGTTTGAATGAACACAAATGCGTCAAAGATTGTTAATTAATAAAACTGAAGAATGCGAATGTCCGTCTTTAAAACACGAACAATCTGTGAAGGGGAAATATATTAAGCTTTCTTCTGTCGTGAAAATCTGAATATTCTTTACAAATGATCAAAACCTTCCAATGTTATTTGTCCACTAGGAGAATGCCATGTTTCACACAGAAGAACACAGTCAAAATCATTAATATAGCATGCAAAGTCAGGGTCATACAATTTTGGGAATAAACCTTGAATGTTCCAAACAAGAACATTAAGCTGCTTCTGTTGCTGATCCTAGCTCGGGACTTGTGGTCGGCGCGGCGCACTGGTATTGGTTTGCCTGCTTGTATTTTGATGCTGATAGTTATACATCGAGCACCACAAGCCATCTTTTTCACAAGAACAACGTATGATCGCCTTCGCACGTGTTTGTTCCTATATAAAGGGTTTAAAATTCGTTGTTTTGTTATATATCGTCCAAATGGCATTGTTTTCTTTACCACCCAAGTGAATTAGCGACAACTGGTAGCGTAGGACATTTTTTTAAATGAAATAAATATCATAATAAGTTTCAGTTAATAAAATGATCAATGGTTTCGGCTCAATCTTTTGAGAATTGTTTTTCATGTGTGCACTTACAAAACGACATGGAACTTTGACTTACATAATGCATTATGTGAACTTCAGTTATATGATATTGCGCATACTAATATTCTTATCTTAGTTATTACATCGGTTTTCAACGTAAGGAAAGGAAAAACTAGTTAACATAAACAAAAATATTTTAGCATATTAAAAATCTTTTTTTCCCGCAATTATACATACGAAAATGAAATAAATATGCTTTTTGAGAATGCAAAACTGCTCAAAAAGGGTTTTTAATAAAATGTTCACATATCCTTGTTGTCATTAACATCTCAATAGAAGCATTTAACCCGCGGAACATTATGTATCATTTATTCACATAGCGAATAAAAGGGCGCATTCATTAGTTTTTATACGGATTGTGGAATTTAAAAACATATAAATGGACCGTGAAAATGGTGTTTAATGCATGTGCATAAAGGGTCGCTCCAGATTAGCCTGTGCAGTCCGCATAGGCTTATCAGGGACGCCACTTTCCGCTTTAATGTTTTTTTTGTGTTTACAGAAAGTCTATTGTTATACAATATCCAAGTATACGGAACGTGTCGACCCTGATCAGATGCGGACCGCAGTTATTTAAAACAAAACACATTCTGTGTTGTAGAGCTTCGCTGGCCGCTTATGGAAAACAAAAACATTTTCTTATGACGCGGGTTTGATAATGTAAAATAAACATAACGTATTTGATTAAATTCACCACACATCACCGGTATGTAACTCAAAATACATTGTTCGACTAAACACTAATTCGTTAAATAATGTTTATGAATATGAATATACACAGTCTTTTTGAAGTGGCAATATTGAAGATGATTCTTCCGTCGTGAATAGCTGCAAGTACTCTTTCAATCCGGACTGTTTCTTGGAATGTTCAATTTAAGTGCACGTTTTCCGAGACATTCATGAGATAGATAACGAACTGAAAGTGTTTGCTTTCATGCAAATAAACGACCAATACGTTTTAATATGCGTTAATCTTATATTCACAGTTGTGCACCGATAATTGAGTAAACACACTCACTTACAGGCTTCAAAAACTCGCAGCGCAACGTAATAACATAACTATCGACGTTATATTCCGCATAATATGAAGATGTTGATAACATATGTGACGTCATTTAAGTTTACTATTCCGATTTGAAAGGTGCCATTTCAAAAATGGATGCAGTCCGCATGTCGAGTGGCTAAGCCAATGAAAAACTAGTTTTTCGGGTCTCAAAATGTACCGATCTGATTCTCTGGTGAGTATTTAACCATACAATAATTTATTTGCATTTTTAAACTGCAAAAAAATGTTTCTTGCCTTCAAATTAAATATGCAATGTCATGTGATTAAACTTTGTTTACAATGTAGGTCGTTATGATTAAAGATGGGTTTATTGTTAGGATCGATGCGCCATATGGTTTGCATTAAACATTCCAGAGTCTGTTTTTATTCGGTTTTAATGGTGTTTGTTTGCTTAATTATATAGACTGTTAGCACTCGCCTTTAATACAACAAACATGCTGATGGTATTAAAAAGTCTACCCTAAACGTCAAACTCCAGCTAAAAGATTCAAATGATTCTCAATAGTCATCTCCTACGATGCGATATTATCTGATATAACCTGCTGCGGCTGACATTCATTGTTCCGGATTGATGAGGATTTCATGTTATGTGTCAAGATGTGAAGATTGGTGTGATAAACTTTGTAAGGTGTTTAAAGTTTTCTACCGATGTATGATATCCGTTTGCAGTAGGCACGTGGAAGCTGTTGAATCTGTGAAATGTCTGACTCTTTTAATCGAGTATTTTAATTGCCCTACCTTGTCCTGTCGTTGATAATTGACTAGAGCTGTCAGAAATTCTTTCTCTGCATTGATCTTAAAGAAAAGATAATGTCAGTAAAACATTACAAAAGCTCGCACTACTTTATGCATTTATTGTATGGTTACATTCAAGCAAGCGTCTCGATTTGTATAAATATTATTTTTTGAAGAATAAGAATTTAAACGTAAAACATGTTTTTTGGAAACGGTGTTGATAAAGTATTGTGATATTCCTAGAGGAAGATTGTTAAATCGTAATAGCTATACAAAAAGATAACTGGCTCATACCGCCACCCTGTTCAACGTAATGCCATCCTAAAAATGAAATGTTCTATGACGTATATACAACGTGTCAACATCAAATTGTTGGACGATAAGATATGTATAATAAAGCATACCATAACCTCAGATCAAAAAGACTACATGTTAAGGTGTGTTTTCCTGTATACGAATAGCCATTATGTGATAACTAGTTATAACTGTTATCATAACGAGATGCTAACATTACAATTTAAATCAATGGAGACAGAAGACAGAAAACTATTTAGAAAACAGTACTCGCGTCGATTTAACGCACGATGTCGTTTTCCAGTCCGATTAGTCGTTGTGTCAAGAGCGCAAAAGATGCATGACTTTCTGCAAGATCAATGTCATACGTTGCCATTATGGGTAAAATATACACTCATATATATTGTCAACATTTTTAAATCAATATACTTTCAATAGTCTTTTACTTAAATATGACTTACATATATGACTTACATATATGACTTAATTATATAAGACTAACTTATATATGACTTACTTATATATGACTTACATATATGACTTACATATATGACTTACTTATATATGACTTAATTATATATGACTTACATATATATGACTTACTTATAAATGACTTACTTATATATGACTCACTTATATATGACTTACTTATATATATGACTTACATATATGACTTACATATATGACTTACTTATAAATGACTTACTTATATATGACTTACTTATATATGACTTACTTATATATGACTTACTTATATATGACTTCCTTATATATGACTTACTTATATATGACTTACTTATATATGACTTACTTATATATGACTTACTTATATATGGCTTACTTATATATGACTTACTTATATATGACTTACATATATGACTTATATATTTGTGCTTTCTGATTTATCAGGATGCTTTGTGCTTTTTTTAATAAGTAAATGCGTGTTCCGTATGTTGTAACGATCGCATGCTATGCCCCTATACAAAAGAAACATTATTAAATATACATGCTTATACGTAAGTCTCGACATCATGTACTCAATTTCTATTTAACTCTTCAAAGGGACCATCACTCTCGAATGACGAAAAAAGAAAAGTTATAAAATACCGTGTGTTTACAATTATTAGTTTATATTGATTAAAATATCAAGACTGGTATATTACATTACTTGACGGTTCATATTTTCAGTATAGTCGGTAAAAAATTTCGAGATGCGAAATTGAAAGTACATCTCGAAAATAGGTGACATAACGATATACACACTATAAATAACGCAAGCAGATAGGTCATTGTATATATAAAAGATATGCAATTCACTACGCATGCACAATTTGCATTCCTGGGTTTACCACGAGACGATGATGATGAATCTCTTGCGTTATTTATAGTTAACTGGTAGTTACCTGGTACCTGTAAAATTTATTACCAAATATACTGAAAATATTAAAACTTAACAACTTTTTTTCAAGTAATGTAATATACCAGTCGTGATATTTTAATCAATATAAACTTATAATTGTAAAAAAACATTGTCATTCTAGGTTGACGGTATCTTTAAACATTGAACTCAGGAATTCAAAGCTAAGTGATCTTATTTGAAAGTTTTATTAAAGGAATACATTTCACGGCAACATAGTTTTGCAAAATTATTTCCAAACCTCTTGGTAAAATATGAAATATGATGCCGTACAAATTAGGTGTAGCTACATTAAATTACTTGATATATTTCGCTTAAACTTCCTCAGACGAAGAATCGTTATTTGCATGGCCTTTCGAAGCGTACAATTTCCAAATTGTTGCACGAATAATTAGTTTTGTCAGGTTTCGACTGTACGCTACGAGTTTTATTTTATTTCAAATTTGTAATGTCTTTCAACAATAAAGTTTTTAATTTTTAAACATGAATTTTTTGTTGAAAAATAACACTTTATTGGATAAATGGTTTCATCCTAAGCCAACCATTAATCATGGAGGCATTTTCGTCTGCAACACAGTCAGTTGTCTTTAAATTGAATGTGTGGTCTGTAAAATGCTTATATCTAGGCACATTTATATCACTATTTGTATTCGTTTGTCATAGAATATTGTCATATTCTAGATAATTTCAATTGAAATATTAATATGATTCGTTAACATACTGATATTTATCAGAATATTTATCTTGTCAATCCGTACGATATGATGTTTTCTAAAAATACGTGAGGTAATTTACATTCATTGTTTTAAATTAAAGCAGATCTCTTTCGTGTGTTTAAATGTAAAGTTATAATTAATTGTTGATTTATTAAGCAAATGAACATGTTCACAGGTTGTTTGTATAACAATGAGAACATTTGACTTCCTGAGAGTTAGCAATCGTTGTCGATTGCAAGTTTGTTCAGATTTAATTTGATCTAATGATTTTAACTGATAATACAATAATGAGACTAATATTATAACTATACCAAAAAAAGTATTCTATATCATCTTAAAATTTTCTGTAAATATTGAAACATTAGAATGTAGTATTTCATTTGCTGCAAAGGGAAGGAAGCCATATATTCTTTATAATATCATTATATTTTTCTTCGATGTAAAGTTACAAACTTTGAACAATGTAAAATAATCGATAGTTTGATCTGTTTTGGTGTCATATATAAAATGGTATCGGCGGACATGACGATGGTGAATTGATATCTATTCATGTATGACCATATAGAATAAATAAATATTTGAATGGATTAACTGAAATCTGTAATCACTTTAAATTAATAAATATCTTGTATATCGTGTAAAAAAGGCAATTTCTTTTACTGTGAACAAAGACGATATCATTGATGCCATCTTAATTTTCCTCATGGTGTAATATACTTTTCCTGATATATGGCACGTTTAACGTAGTTCTACATGTTATATTTATTTTAAAATAGAATACATATTCACAATGTGTTCTTTCCTCTTTCTAACTTTTAAGCAATCGTATTAATGCAAATAATCAACTCATTAAATAACTGTATAACACATCAATAAGTAAAGATAACTATACTAGATCTCTGTCACCTTAGTATGTGTAATCATATCAAGCCAGTATAGGAAATCTGTACTTTCATTTGTAAAATTTAAATATCTCGTTGTTCACTATGAAACACTGTAATCTTATTTTATACTAATAAGATGTATATGTTATTGATTTATACGGTTGTACATTGTCGTACAGAGGGTTTGAACCGCAGTCAAAATATAAAGCACACTGTAGATAATTTTCAAGGGCTCTTATGGGCCTCTTGTTAAAAGAGTTTTACTTCCGTAAATTGTATCTTTATTATTATTGTATATTTCTGGCTATTGAAGACGTTCGATTGAACACGCATCTTATGAATTGAATCAATTGTAAGCCTTTGGTACTTTGTCCTTTTCCCCACTAAATTATTATGTGAGTATTTAAAATGTGTTAAACAGTACTTAACATTGTTAATCTTCCTTTATGCATAGTTACTAAATTAATTTTTTTCTGTTTTCACTTTTCATTTAATTGAGATGACATTCTGTACATTCTGGCGCATTATACGTTATTACCCAGAGGGTGGCAAGGATTTAGGCGCTTTATGCATACTTACAAAGATGATGGCATCGATGTAGAGCACGTTTTAATAGTACATATACACAAACTAAACTACTTCCAAATGACGTATTTTGATAAGCTCGCTGAAGAACAGTTTTGTGTTTCGTGTATTTGTAAACCACCTCTAAAATTAAATAGTTTGTTTATGTTATATACCATACAGTTACGAAATGATGTGACGCTTGCCCACAATTTGACAATACAGGTAAATGCATTGACTTACATTAAGGATAATATATTTATAACTACAATTATGCAAATAGCTCACAAAAAGGTGTTTGTAGAAGCATCGTTTTAGCTTGCATCGTTAGAATATTGAATATTCTACATGAGGAACACGTTCGTTTATACCTTATGCGATGTTAAAGAACTACTTTTACAATTTCTAAATACGTATGTTATCTTGTAATTGAGCTGAATACAGCTGTATTAAAAATGCGTTAATCATGTAAGCAGTTTTTTTAGACGTATCAAATATTTTAGAAAAAGCTGTTAACTGACTTTATATGAAATTGCTAAGCAATGAACGCGGATATTAAGAAAGAAACGTATTTCCGTTCACAAAATAGAAATGTAAGGCAAAGATGGAATGTTTGGTTTTTAATAGTTTAATTGAATCACAAGACAAATGTGTGTATACATGGACACCTCCATAACGCAATACACATATCCAACATATAAAGCATAACTTCAACACATACTCTCTGGCCTTTTCTGTAACGAAAGTCAATTTAATAACGTTTTCGTTAAACAGACTATTAAAATATATTTCGAGATTTATTTTTTAAGAAGCCATCGCCTTTAAATATGCATAAAAATGTTTGTTTGTATAAAAATATGAAAATATTTTAGCCAGAATATTGACTAAAGTTATCCATCTATAATTTGTCGGATTAGATTTATCACCCTTTTTGAACAATGGGGCAATTAAGCATTTAGTCCAGGACTCCGGATATACGCAGTTATCAAATAAGTAATTGAATATTTTAACTAGGAATGGGGCAATACATTCTTTGCAAACAATGAAAAAGTCCGCAACGTTACTGTCAAAATCAGCGCTTTTATTTCGAGACATCGAAGATATCATTTAAATAATTTCATCGGTTGTAAATGCATCGTCGAGCGAGTCAATATGTATGCCATTAGCTGAATCTGAGTAATTGCAATTTCTTAAACAGTTTTCGTTTGGCGTTGCAGACATTTGTTTAAAGTGATTTAAAAAATCATTTACATTTATATTGTCTTGCTTTTTATTACCGCCTTTGAATTTCTTAATGTATTTCCAAAATTTTCGGGAATCGGATGTACTCATATCTTTAAGACGATGTTGCTCTATGTTATTGTAATTATATTTAAAATTTCTCTTGCAAACACAGTATGGCCGCTGAGCTTCTAAAAAATTAAACGTGTTATAGCGTTTGGCTGGTTATAACATAATTGTTTCGATCTATAAAATATATATTTAGCTTGTTTACAAGCAGCGTAAAACCAATGCGGCCTATCCGAATAATCACATATTTTCCTTTATTCATACTACAGCGTCGTTTGCTGTGGACACTAAATGATATCCGATAAATTAAGACGACAGGTCATTAATACACGAATCCAAATCCAGAGAACCGTTAACCAACGACTGAGTAAGGAGGTCAAAATTATAAGATTCGTTTTGTAATAAATTAAATGAGGTATCTTGACTACTACTCGCTGTGTTCCAATTGATACGATCATATGAATTGTTTAAAGATGAATCGTTATTAAATATTTTTAATGAACATTCAATTGCACAGTGATCCGAAAATTCACTTAGTTCATGGATCTTCATGTTAACAAATTTGTCATAAAATTCATAGTTAGAAATAACGTAGTCAACAACACTCGCTCCTACAATATTTCTGCGTAAATTATCAATGCGCCCGTTAAGAATAAAAAACACTGCATGCTTTGCATAGAGTTAACAACCTATTCCCAAACCGGTTTGTAATGACATCATGTGATTTGCGAATTGGTAGATCATTATAATCAAAATGATCGGCGGCCATGTTTACATAACGGTTCAAATTAGTATGATCTGATAAGTCACTCTTTTCGCCCACGCGCGAGTTTAAATCGCCCATAAGAACAACATCACCAAGCGTTTTAGAGTATGACATGCGCTCAGAAATGAAAATTAAAAAGTCAAATTCAAATAAAGGCGAATTGTTATACTTTTAAACTGAAGACTCTTCTGGTGGGATGTAGCAGTGTAACAAATATACATCATTATCACAGCCAAATTTGTTTTTAAGTAGTTTTATACATAAAAACCACATGTATTAAGTTGTATCTATTCGACGTTAGCTGAATAAATATGTTTATAGTAAACAACAAGACCACCACTATTACGTTTAGCTTTTTTGTTAAATTTGTGCCTAGCACATTCGAAATGATCAAAACCTTCCAATGTTATTTGTCCACTAGGAAAATGCCATGTTTCACAAAGAAGAACAAAGTCTAATTCATTTATATAGCATGAAAAGTCAGGGTCACACAATTTTTGGAATAAACATTGAATGATCCAAACAAGAAATTTAAGCGGCTTCTGTTGCTGATCCTAGCTCGGGACTTGTGGTCGGCGCGGCGCACTGGTATTGGTTTGCCTGCTTGTATTTTGATGCTGATAGTTATACATCGAGCACCACAAGCCATCTATTTCTTAAGAACAACGTACGATCGCCTTCGCACGTGTTTGTTCCTATATAAAGGGTTTAAATTCGTTGTTTTGTTATATTTCGTCCATATGGCATTGTTTTCTTTACCACCCAAGTGAATTAGCGACAACTGGTAGCGGGGGACATTTTTTTAAATTGAAATAAATATCATTATAAGTTTCAATTAATAAAATGATCAATGGTTTCGGCTCAATCTTTTGAGAATTGTTTTTCATGTGTGCACTTACAAAACGACATGGAACTTTGACTTACATAATGCATTATGTGAACTTCAGTTATATGAACTTGCGCATGCTTATATTCTTATTTTAGTTATTACATCGGTTTTCAACGTAAGGAAAGGAAAAACTAGTTAACATAAATACAAATATTTTAGCATATTAAAAATCTTATTTTCCCGCAATTATATATACGACAAAGTAATAAATATGCTTTTTGAGAATGCAAAACTGCTCAAAAAGGGTTTTAAATCAAATGTTCACATATCCTTGTTGTATTTAACATCTCAATAGAAGCATTTAACCCGCGGACCATTGTGTATCATTAATTCACACAGCGAATTAACGCGACGCATTGATTACTTTTTATACGGATTATGGAATTTTAAAACTTATAAATGGACCGTGCTCTGTGAAAATGGTGTTTAATGAATGTGCATTAAGGGTCGTTTCAGATAAGCCTGTGCAGTCCGCATAGGCTTATCAGGAACGACACTTTACGGTTTAATGTTTTCTTTTGTGTTTACAGAAAGTCTATTCTTATACAATATCCAGTTTAGACGGAAAGTGTCGTCCGTGATCAGATGCGGACCGCAATTATTTAAAACAAAACACATTCTGTGTGAATGTGCAGAGTGTTTAGAGCTTCTCTGGCCGCTTATGGAAAACAAAAACATTTTCTTATGACGCGGGTTTGATTATGTAAAATAAACATAACGTATTTGATTAAATATACCACACATCACCGGCATGTAACTCAAAATACATTGTTCGACTCAACACTTATTCGTGAAATAATGTTCATGAATAATACGGAACATTAGTTTTGTCTATGCACACTCTTTTTAAGTGGCAATATTGAAGATGATTCTTCCGTCGTGAATAGCTGCAAATATTCTTCGAATCAGGACTGTTTCTTGGAATGTTCAATTTAAGTGCACGTTTTCTGAGGAATTCATGAGATAGATAACGAAAGTGTTTGCTTTCATTAAAATAAACGACCAATACGTTTTAATATGTGGTAATCTTATATTCATAGTTGTGCACCGATAATTTAGTAAACACACTTACTTACAGGCTTCAAAAGCTCGCAGCGCAACGTAATAACATAACTATCGACGTTATATTCCGCATAATATGAAGATGTTGATAACATATGTGACGTCATTTAAGTTTACTATTCCGATTTGAAAGGTGCCATTTCAAAAATGGATGCAGTCCGCATATCGAGTGGCTAAGCCAATAAACAACTAGTTTTTCGGGTCTCAAAATGTACCGTACAATAATTTATTTGCATTTTTAACTGCAAAAAATATTGTTCTTGCCTTCAAATTAAATATGCAATGCCATGTGATTAAACTTTGTTTACAATGTAGGTCGTTATGATTAAAGATGGGTTTGTTGTTAGGATCGATGCGCCATATGGTTTGCATTAAACATTCCAGAGTCTGTTTTTATTCGGTTTTAATGGTGTTTGTTTGCTTAATTATATAGACTGTTAGCACTCGCCTTTAATACAACAAACATGCTGATGGTATTAAAAAGTCTACCCTAAACGTCAGTCTCCAGCTAAAATATTCAAATGATTCTCAATAGTCATCTCCTACGATGCGATATTATCTGATATAACCTGCTGCGGCTGACATTCATTGTTCCGGATTGATGAGGATTTCATGTTATGTGTCAAGATGTGAAGATTGGTGTGATAAACTATGTAAGGTGTTTAAAGTTTTCTACCGATGTATGATATCCGTTTGCAGTAGGCACGTGGAAGCTGTTGAATCTGTAAAATGTCTGACTCTTTTAATCGAGTATTTTAATTGCCCTACCTTGTCCTGTCGTTGATAATTGACTAGAGCTGTCAGAAATTCTTTCTCTGCATTGATCTTAAAGAAAAGATAATGTCAGTAAAACATTACAAAAGCTCGCACTACTTTATGCATTTATTGTATGGTTACATTCAAGCAAGCGTTTTGTATAAATATTCTTTTTTGCAGAATAAGAATTTAAACGTAAAACATGTTTTTTGAAAACGGTTTTGATAAAGTATTGTGATATTCCTAGAGAAAGATTGTTAAATCGTAATAGCTATACAAGAAGCTAACTGGCTCATACCGCCACCCTGTTCAACGTAATGCCATCCTAAAAATGAAATGTTCTATGACGTATATACAACTTGTCAACATCAAATTGTTGGACAATAAGATATGTATAATACAGCTTACCATAACCTCAGATCAAAAAGACTACATGTTAAGGTGTGTTTACCTGGATACGAATAGCCATTATGTGATAACTAGTTATAACTGTTATCATAACGAGATGCTAACATTACAATTTAAATCAATGGAGACAGAAGACAGAAAACTATTTAGAAAACAGAACTCGCGTCGGTTTAACGCAAGATGTCGTTTTCCAGTCCGATTAGTCGTTGTGTCAAGAGCGCAAAAGATGCATGACTTTCTGCAAGATCAATGTCATACGTTGCCATTTAGGGTAAAATATACACTCATATATATTGTCAACATTTTTAAATCCATATACTTTCAATTGTAACTTTTACTTATATATGACTTACATATATGACTTATATATATGACTTACTTATATAAGACTTACTTATTTATGACTTACTTATATATGACTTACATATATGACATACATATATGACTTACATATATGACTTACATATATGACTTACATATTTTTGCTTTATGATTTATCAGGATGATTCGTGCTCGTTTTTTAATAAGTAAGTGCGTGTTCCGTATGTTGTAACAAACGCATGCTATGCCCCTATACAAAAAAAACATTATTGAATATATATGCTTATACGTATGTCTCGACATCGTGTACTCAATTTCTATTTAACTCTTTAAAGGGAACATCAATCTCGAATGACGAAAAAAGAACAGTTATAAAATACCGTGTTTTTTACAATTATTAGTTTATATTGATTAAAATATCAAGACTGGTATATTACATTACTTGACGGTTCATATTTTCAGTATAGTCGGTAAAAAATTTCGAGATTCGAAATCGATAGTACATCGCGAAAATAGGTGACATTACGATATACACACTATAAATAACGCAAGCAGATTGGTCATTTTATATATAAAATATATGCAATTCACTACGCATGCACAATTTGCATTCCTGGGTTTACCACGAGACGATGATGATAAATCTCTTGCGTTATTTATAGTAAACTGGTAGTTACCTGGTACCTGTACCCAGTAAAATTTATTAACGAATATACTGAAAAAATGAAAACTTAACAACTTTTTTTCAAGTAATGTAATATACCAGTCGTGATATTTTAATTAAAAAAAAACTAATAATTGTAAAAATAAAATGCCATTCTAGGTTGACGGTATCTTTAAACATTTAACTCAGGAATTCAAAGCTGAGTGATCTTATTTGAAAGTTATATTAATAGAATACATTTCACGGCAACATAGTTTTGCAAAATTATTTTCAAACCTCTTGGTAAAATATGAAATATGATGCCGCACAAATTAGTTGTAGCTACATTAAATTGCTTGATATATTTCGCTAAAACTTCCTCAGTCGAAGAATCGTAATTTGCATGTCATTTCGAAGCGTACAATTTCCAAATTGCTGCACGAATAATACGTTTTGTCAGGTTTTTTCTGTACGCTACGAGTTTAATTTTATTTTAAATTTGTCATGTCTTTCAACAATAAAGTTTTAAATTTTTAAACATGAATTTTTTGTTGAAAAATATCACTTTATGTGATAAATGGTTTCATCCTATGCCAATCATTAATCATGGAGACATTTTCGTCTGCAACACAGTCAGTTGTCTTTAAATTGGATGTGTGGTCTGTAAAATGCTTATATCTAGGCACATTTATATCACTATTTGTATTTGTTTGTCATAGAATATTGTCATATTCTAGATAATTTCAATTGAAATATTAATATGATTCGTTAACATACTAATATTTATCAGAAAATTTAACTTGTCAATCCGTACGATATGATGTTTTCTGAAAATACGTGAGGTAATTTACATTCATTGTTTTAAATTAAAGCAGATCTCTTTCGTGTGTTTAAATGTAAAGTTATAATGAATTGTTGATTTATTAAGCAAATGAAAATTTTCACAGGTTGTTTGAATAACAATGAGAACATTTGACTTTCTGAGAGTAAGCAATCGTTATCTTGGTCGATTGCAAGTTTGTTCAGATTTCATTTGATCTAATGATTTTAACTGATAATAAAATAATGAAACTAATATTATAACTATACCAAAACAGTATTCTATATCATCTTAAAATTTTCTGTAAATATTGAAACATTAGAATGTAGTATGTCGTTTGCTGAAAAGGGAAGGAAACCATATATTCTTTATAATATCATTATACTTTTTCTTCGACGTAAAGTTACAAACTTTGAACATTTAAAATAATCGATAGTTTGATCTGTTTTGGTGTCATATATAACATGGTATCGGCGGACATGACGATGATGAATTGATATCTATTCATGTATGACCATATAGAATAAATAAATATTTGAATGGATTAACTGAAATCTGTAATCACCTTAAATAAATAAATATCTTGTATATCGTGTACAACAAGGCAATTTCTCTTACCGTGAACAAAGACGATATCATTAATGCCATCAAACAAACCAATTTGTCATTTATTATCGGAAAGATAAACATATGGATATGTTTTCAATCCCTGGAGGAGGTGGGCTTATCCGCATCTTTATTTTCTTCATGGTGAAATATACTTTTCCTGATATATGGCACGTTTAACGTAGTTCTACATGTTATATTCTTTTTGAAATAGAATACATGTTCACAATGTGTTCTTTCCTCTTTCTAACTTGTAAGCTATCGTATTAATGCAAATAATCAACTCATTAAATAACTGTATAACACATCAATTAGTAAAGATAACTATACTTGATCTCTGTCACCTTAGTATGTGTAATCATAACACGCCAGTATAGGAAATCTGTACTTCCATTTGTAAAATTTAAATATCTCGTTGTTCACTATGAAACACTGTCATCTTATTTTATACTAATAAGATCTATATGTTATTGATTTATACAGTTGTACATTGTCTTACAAAGGGTTTGAACCGCAGTCAAAATATAAAACACACTTTAGAGCATTTTCAAGGGTTCTTATGGGCCTCTTGTTAAAAGAGTTTTAATTCCGTAAATTGTATCTTTATTATTATTGTATATTTCTGGCTATGGAAGACGTTCGATTGAACACGCATCTTGTGAATTGAATCAATTGTAAGCCTTTGGTACTTTGTCCTTTTCCCCACTAAATTATTATGTGAGTATTTAAAATGTGTTAAACAGTACTTAACATTGTTAATCTTCCTTGATGCATAGTTACTAAATTAATTTTTATCTGTTGTCACTTTTCATTTAATTGAGATGACGTTCTGTACATTCTGGCGCATTATACGTTATTACCCAGAGGGTGGCAAGGATTGAGGCGCTTTATGCATACTTACAAAGATGATGGCATCGATGTAGAGCACGTTTTAATAGTACATATACACAAACTTAACTAATTCCAAATGATGTATTTTGATAAGCTCACTGAAGAACAGTTGTGTGTTTCGTGTATTTGTAAACCACCTCTAAAATAAAATAGTTTGTTTATGTTATATACCATACAGTTACGAAGGGATGTGACGCTTGCCCACAATTTGACAATATAGGTTATTGCATTGACTCACATAAAGGATAATATATTTATAACTACAATTATGCAAATAGCTCACAAAAAGGTGTTTGTCGAAACATCGTTTTAGCTTGCATCAGTATAATATTGAATATTCTACATGAGGAACACATGCGTTTATACCTTATGCGCTGTAAAAGAACCACTTTTACAATTTCTAAATACGTATGTCATCTTGAAATTGAGCTGAATACAGCTGTATTTAAAATGCGTAAATCATGTAAGCAGTTTTTTTAAACGTATCAAATATTTTAGAAAAAGCTGTTAACTGACTTATTATGAAATTGCTAAGCAATGAACGCGGACGTTAAGAAAGAAACGTAGTTCCGTTCACAAAAAAGAATGTAAGGCGAAGTTGGAATGCTTGGTATTTTATAATTTAATTGAATCACAAGACGAATGTGTGTATACATGGACACCTTCATAACGCAATACACATATTCAACATATAACGCATAACTGCAACACATACTGTCTGGCCTTTTCTGTAACGAAAGTCAATTTTCTAACGTTTTCGTTAAACAGCCTATTAAAATATATTTGGAGATTTATTTTTTTAAGAAGCCATAGCTTTTAAATATGCATTAAAATGTTTGTTTGTATAAAAATATAAGTGCATTTGCGTTACGCAACACATGCATACTATTTCATTTTTATTCACTTTCTCTGTTTGTGCAAAATACCTTTTAACGATTGATACATATGTTTTTTTCTAAGAAGACACAAATGACATAAATCTCGAGCGCTTCGCAATTAGCGAAAACCTAGTATGTGTATTTCCAATTAAGTTCATTTGTTTTAAAGCCTTTCTAAAACAGAAACAGCAATTCCTGTATTCACCAATCCTTACCGTGCATCTTTTCACACTTGTTTTCATGATAGCTAAATTATGCATACGATTACCTCACCAAAAGCAATGTTAAAAGCGGATAGGAACAATTCAAAGATACGAAAAAAGTACAATTGTAGAACTTACCAAGTCCATTTAAAGCATATTTTGATGTGGTAAACAATAAGCTATCTGCGTTTGATTGTAAAATGTGGGTAATACAAAACTCCAGAGAGGAACAAACTCTCGTTATCAAGCTTTCAATTCTGGTACATTCAGAAGCTGTCAGCGACTACATTATTGTACCAGTTTACTTATTTGCAAAGCGGTATGTTTGGTCGGCGTAATCGTTAAACCTATCTCCTGATAAGTGCATGCCACGAATGACAAACTACGACTTTTGAGGATATATTTGTTACGCGACGATAATAACCAATTATGTAAAAACACAATAAGATCGATTCAACCATGTATATGCTTGGTCATATGTTATTACTTTAAAAATTGTATGTATTTGACTAGAAGAAAATGCCTACATTTTAATTAAATGTATACCACTCATTATATACGTGCATATATATTTAATGTTTATGTATTGTATAGTAATACACATATTTACAATATATGCGTTTACTAAAGTTCAAGTACACACATTTGACTATCAATCCATTAAATATAAAATTATACGTGTTTCATCTCAATATATTTCAATAAACAAACCTAACTTACAAAATTGTGTACATGTACATGACTTCACACTTATATTCGTTAACTAAGAAACTAATAAAGATCAGAAATCTGATATAAATTTTAAAAAGTAACACAACGAGATAACCAAGTTATTTCGCAATATTACAGCTGTAAAAGCAAATGTGACAATATTTGTAATTTTATTTGTATTGACATATCATACAAAATATATAACTGTTATCATTTATTTAGTTAACGATAGCATGGGTTTCATAAATGCGTTTATGCAGTTGTTAATGATTAAATACATTGAAGAGAGAAATTTGTCTTCGAGAACGTAAAATGGTTCATTTTTTATGCGGATACCATATCCTTTGAGGATATGCTTTGATTAAGTTTTAAGCGTATGTTAAGATACATTAACATTGGTTACGTCCATTCGTTATGTTGGCCAATTGACTGTGTTTAAATAAGGTCTATAAATACTGTAATATGTTCTAAAGTTTTCCAATTGAAATATACATATCAGATACGTGTAGAAACATAATCAAAAATATTAAATCCAAAAATTTTCTTCAAAACATATTTTTCTGATATCTAACATACCTATTCTATGTGTTACATTTTAACCTTTTGAGTATACATCAATACTTTCTAATATTATCAAAAATAAATCCGATCGAGTAGAACACTACTCTTCAAGCTAAGATTCTGTTCAATGAGCTTGTAAAAACGTTCAAAATTTAGGAAATTTAACCAGATGTACATTTAACTTATATACGGCTGTCAAGGTCTGTCAAGGTCTGTCAAGGTCTGTCCTGAAAGCGCGTCATATGTTGCTTAAAACACCAGTCATGCATATGTTAATGCCTTAACCATTTCTAAGACATAATGGTAGATATATGTTTAATGAATATAATTGCCCACCTTTCTTCAACACCATTTTCTTCGTTGTGTCTACAAATTTCGAACAATACTTTAATACTCCGTGTTAACCATTCTCCAATAAAGTGACCGATTCCGCAAATACAACATCATAAACATATAATATAGCATTATAACAAACACACATTTACCAGTTCTAGTTTTCAAAATGACATATGCCTAAATAACTTTTAAAAACATCATCATAAGTCCCATTTTGTTTTTTCAAAACACATTTACATTTATAATTGCATATTAGAGTTTCAATTATTTTTATTGTACCAGATAAAGCATTTATATTTTTCAAAAGGTATTCCTTTTATTTTAAAAATGCTTTTCCTGTACCAGATTTAATGTATTTCTTAATAATATGGTAAAACGCATCAATGATCATATATAAAACAATGTTCCTAACAATTAATTATATATTTCGACCTGTTTGTAATATCATATCAATATCATGACGAATTGTATTATATGATTGTCTAATACCCTGTGTTGCAAGTTTTTGTTTACGAGTAAATTTTTAATAACTGCCCAATTTATATACAAACCTAAACACATTTTTCTAAAGAATAATTTAAATGTTGTGTATGTTTCATTTAATGTTGTTAACCATGATATAAAATAATAACACATACTTACCTGAGGTCCGAATAAGAATTGGCATGTCGACCGCAGCAATGGCTAGACGGAGCAGATTGTGAACAGTTCGATCAGCTTCCCCACCAAGTACAGGCTCTACAAGTCCCACACGGCGGCGAGACCTGGCCGCTTCACGAGGACACAGAACGCAGCATACAGGCATTTGAACATAAATATCTCCGAAGACTTTTCTGCATCAGGGCACGCCAGAGGGAAGTCGACGTTAAGGCCGTCAGAACACATTGGTTGACAATGTTAAAGAGTGGAAATCATTTCCCCTTACTGAATTAACTTCTTCAGCAGCACACAAAAGACCTGACTTGAGTAGGATTTCTGTATTGTCGTCCCTCATTTACCCCCACCCCGAACGGCCAACCCGGTCAAGGGAATAATGATGATTAGTGTTATTATATATTACCTGAAAGTAATTTAGGATATGATCGACCTAAGATCGATGTATCTTATGTTACATGTGTCAAATGTTATTTATACTTTGTGTTCATGAAAGAGTGTAATTAGCCATTCATGAATACCGCTTATGTTTACCAATAAATACACTGCTAAACTAGATTTACATTTTTTAATATGTTCGCGACATTGTAAACAGAAACTATAACATTTAATTTAGATTTAGTTACATACGTTTTAAATATTGTTTATCCAGCAAAGAATGTACAGTTTTGCATCTTGATTTAATGGTATGTTCAACATTATTAATGTTTATACTAAACGATGCGACCATTCCTACCAAAAAGTAATAATCTCACAATACATTCTATCAAGCCATCAATCAAGCAGAATAACATTCAAAAAAGAGTTCAGACTAATCAAGAAGCTGTAATATAAAAGTACTAAAATAAAACATATTACTTATTCGTACTGTACATTTCACTAATCTCCGTAGCTTTTAGTTTTGATATACACTGGTCATCGTTAATAGCACACCATTGCGCGTCACTCGCTCAGAGCTTCATTTGCATTTGAACAGTTTTGTTTGTTTTCTCATGTATTTATTTACAATATGTATATTTATTGCATGGTAATATGTTTTTGGCTGCTTAGTTGGTTATTCGCAATTTCCTGTTACAATTTTGTATTCAACCCTAATGTGCTGCAATTCATCACACATGAACATTATATCATGGCGATTGCCCCATCTTCTACGTTAGACATCAAGTAATTTAAGAGGCCGTCTTATCTTTATTTACCAAGACGAATACAGTTTAAGACAATTTATAGATACGTCAATCATCGTTCAGTTTTGTCTGAGTAGCTTTGGGCAAATTAAACTTTCTCAGGTAGGCAGCAATCGACACTGTGCATGATTTAAACACCTTGTCGATTTTGAATTAACTATTACTCTTTAGACTTCTACTACGACAATAACTATTAAGACAAACACACCGACAGAATGTGTGAGCCCCTATCTAACTTCGTTATAACATAAATATTCATAATGTATTGAATAAAATCTTCACGGATTGTACAAAGGTTGATTATTCTGATGATTCATTCAGATGATATATCGGAGTAAATACACTAAAAACGTGGTGTATACCTCCCCTAGGTTTATTATCTACATGTTTCAATATTATTTATTGCTTACTATTTTGTTTATTCTATGTTAAATGTATTAAGAATTACGTCGCGTTTATGGAGTCCTCAGTAACTGTTCTTTCACGCAGATGTATTTGCTCGGAGAAACGAATTTATAAATGGAATCGCATCCGACGAATAACATTTGCATTCATCGTAAGATAAGAAACTGACCAGATTGTCATATTTTAATATATGTTCCCTAACAATTCTTTGTTAGAGATTAATGTTAAAAACAATTAATAAAATAGCTATGACTGAAGATTAATAGTACAACACTTTCGACTGAGTGTATTAAACCATTTTTCGAAGCCAGCAAAAGTGGTGAGGTCGCGATATCATTCGAAGACATTCTTGTTTGATTAATATCTCTTAAGTGTCGGGACATACTGGAAAAAGAGGTTGTTTCAACGTATTTTAATATACTTTAAAATATGTTTAGCCATATAGAGTACTTTGGTGGCTTAAATATTTGACGCACCTGTATAGTACAAACATTCGTTCTCTGTCGATGATGCTTGACGCATTTAAACCTACCTTTCATCATGGATGTTCCCAATCAGTCACACAAAAAACACAAAAAGCATTCAAATAGTTTTTATTTTAATAAATGAGTTCACCTGTAAAATGCTTATACTGAAATATAATGTCGGTATCTCCACGTATAGGAATCATATTGAAGCTATTGGAATTCGTTTTCTTCATGTTATTTTATAACTTATGTTTGACAACTATTTTGTTTAATTCAGGCTAACTAAAAATGAAAACATCACACAAATTTAAAACGTAGTTATCACGTTTCGTATTGTTTTGGAAATATGCAAGACGTGTAGATTTCAAGTGACAAGGTATGCTGATTTTACATTTTGGGTGTTTCGGTTAAAGTTATTTTAGCTAACCGATAATCTATTTACAGAAACACTTTTGGTTGCACTGCAAACTGATTTACAGGATTTACATTTGTTCGGTTTGTCTTTAACACATTATCGTAGTTTATTTTTACAATTAATACAATAAAACATAAAGATTTACATCTGGAAATGCATGTTTGCCATCATTCACGTGCTCGCAATCAATTGTATTTTAAACACAACGTACGATTTTTTGTTTGACATGAAATTGTAATGGAAAGCAGAAAATTCTTCCTTATTGCTTTTACCACTGTGCACTCATCGGGGATTTCAAAAAACGATGCCATATCTTGAACACCTCTTAAACTCAATAAAAGACGGTTAAGCAGTAATACTCTTACAACAATTAGCTATGCCACGTTCCAAACGCAGCAAACGCAGCCAATAAACCTAAATAGCAGATTTAACTTGTCGTACGGATGAACAAAATATAACACAGTTAAATAACGAGATAAAAGGTCAGTGAACTGCGCATAACCTTCATTATCTTTTAAAATGTGAAATTTAATAACGTTTAATCTGGACACATTTGGCTTACTTCTCACATCATACGCCGACTGTGGTCAATTAATATTATTTTGAAGTTAGTTATGTGCTACGGCTGTCCTGTGGTATACGGAGATGAATAACGCATATCGTTTAAATCGCACAACTAAATTTGCTTTCTTTATTTAAATAAATCTAAATAATGTTATACAAAGAGGCACATTGGTACATAAAAGCCATTTGAAAAATAATATGATATCTGCACATGTCATTTATTTGATGTTTAATTGAGTATGGCATCTGTTTGAAATAAATTGCAAATAGTAAAATGCCATCAATAGTGATTATAAATCCTCTGTACAGGCCTATTTATCAATAAGTTATCCCCTAATATAACCGTCATGTACTTAACTATAATTTGTCGGACAACGCTGTTATTTGAACATGCGGGTGTGCGTTGATAATAAGTGCCTGTTAATTTTCGAACCGTTTATTTTTCAATTTATTTTACTAGAGTTGTGCATTGTTTCCTTTGTCTGGTAAAACTTCAACGAAGCGTTTTTACAACAGGATTGCGTTAAACAAACTGGCTCACAAAAGCATTAAGGCCATGGACCATTACATTTATGCAAAATAGAAAAATACCTATGTATTCCGGCAAAAGACAATTGTCTCACCCAAAAGATTAAATAAACATCTATACAAGTAGGTTATATTATACAATTGTGTAGACAATTTTTAATCATTATGCTTACTCTTAAATGCCGGAAACCTGCATGATTTTAATATATTTTGTATCTTAATTTTCTTACACGAATATAAATAATTATGGTTGATCCGAAAACTGATAATAACGGTAATATCGATACTCGTTGACGCACTTTCTTTTTGTAGAAATATATGTCTTCTTCAAAAATGTAAAAATATACGTAATGATTCAAGCTCATAAACTAAGCTTGAATGTCTCAAACATCTTTTGCAAACGTCTAAAAGCATTATATAAGAGCAATGATGTGCAACAAAAATATGCAACCAAATTTTTTACGGTTTTAAGAGCATTTTATGAAGAAATAAATGTCTTTCTTACTGTTCAGATATCTTCTCCGTCTCGTTTTCTCACATTATTTAATTAAGTTTCTTAAAAACGGTAGGACGTGATCGTTCAATCCATCGATGGTACATCGGAAATACATTAGACAATTGAATTATCAGTTTCCGTAGCAGTCACGTTCTGGCTGGTTATATCTGATTGTGTTGTCAGTTGATGTAAGAAATAGAGAATACTATGTTAGTGTGATTGTGTACTTAAAATTATCCCACGAGTGAAGAAAGGTTTACATGGCGAGGCTTGCCGATACTTACATAGTATTCTATTTATCCTACAATATTTTTTTCTTAAATTTATTCCTAAAATAAAAGCAAAAACACATTAAATTAACCGAATCTAACATTGCGTAGTAATATTTATTGTGATCTTTCCTGTTTACGGAAATCGAAATAGTCCTTAAGAATTCCACGCAAAAGAAAGTAACGAGACAAAATAACGCTATACGCCTTGATTCAAAATTAACCAGCGTTCCAAATGTAACACACTCAAGAAGAACACAGACGGTTGTGTTTAAACTACAATTCTTGTTTCACCACTGTAAAAACCAAAAATCAAACATGGCTCCCGCCATTTTGAAATTTACAAAATATGTAGACACATACCTTGGCTACGTGAAGCTTGATTCAGCATTTATTCCCGCCGATATTGTTAATTTTAGTCTTTAAACAACTCTTCTTTTTACACACTTTATACTTACTTACATAAAATTATTGTTCTACTCACCAAAGTTATGTAATAACCACGTCCATGTTTATTTTCGTAATGTTTAATTTGCTTCCATGACGAGTTAAAATTCTAGACAAATTTCTTCATCGCCATCCATCTTTTCCATTTTAAAGCACTGGATGTAAGCAGGCATTTCTTTGTGGATAGACATTCTTTGATCGACTGACAAAGGAACGACTAAACCATCAAAGAAATTACCATTTTAATTCGACATCGATTTCCTTTGAAAAGTTAAAGAACAATTCACTGACACTTTTCTTAAATTTAATCCATCAATTGTTCAACAAAACATCACGTTATTCGAGTACATTCGACATTTTAACTAAATCGAAAATGCAGTCTCACCAGTTTTATTCCAGATTTATATCCAAACACTGTGTTTTTCACATTCATAATATTATAGTAATCCATCGTAAACACACACACACACACTAGTAAACTCGTTAAACGACTGCGTACCCAATGACCTAACTGACGCAATCAGGGGTGAAAGGCCAAAAAAGTAGTCCCTATGTACATGTTCTAAAAATAACTGCTATAAACCGGATCTAAAAATAGCGATAAAGAAAACCTTATCTTTTCTTTATGAGTCGTATTTGTTCTATAAAATCATTTAGCTGTAGGATAAAAGAGAAATAAAATAAACTTTCATAAGTGTATCCTCCTTGCTCTATATTACCGGTCTAAGTCCTGAAATATAATATACGACATGAAGAGTAAATTGATTGGTTACTATTTTTAATATGTGTCTGTTTGCGGTTACTTTTAAAGCATGACTTAACCCTCCGGGTTATACATACCTGTTACACTATAACAAATGTGTTATTCTACATAAAATATTTAAGCAACTTGCGCAGTGTCAATATTTAATGCCGCCAGTGACACTTGTGTCTGTCAAAAATATATTTGATTTTTATAAAGTTATGATTTAGTATAACACAATACTTCTAAATTTAAAGACATTCTTGATATGATTATAGTTCGAGAGAACTTGTCAAGTTTGGTGCTGCTTTAACCGATTATTCACAGTAACGATATTAAAATGTCGGTACAAAATGACAACAATTAACACACCACTTTGGACCTAATGCCATAATGCTGACTAGTCAGGCAGCCAAAACAGAATATGGTCCTCTGTCTTCCACTACGGTCTATCATACAATAATAGCTTTCTGGATGGTCGTTATTTTGAAACAGGGACTTCATTGAACTGTCTGTGTCTTGTGTATGTTTATAAAGGCGCTGTTTTTAATCACTATAAAGCAACTCTTAATGACCTGTCGTGGTCTCATGCAAAACCACATTACTTGTAATCGTGCTTTAGACAAAGATACACATCTACGCTCGATACTATCTCTTACATTTCAAACTTTTGTAAACATGGTGATGCTATCAAATATCTAAATGCGATGCTCTGAACTAGATTTTCAAGCTTATCGAATGTGTAGCAAAACCAACTTGAACAAGATGGCTTCACATGGTTGATAATTCAGTTGTTTCGGAATTAGAAAATAAAAACAAAACCACTCTATACAGTTTAATAATATAATCTTGTTAATGAACTTTTTGTGCTTTGTACTGAAGCATTACTACTACTGTGTGTTTCTTACCTCATCGCAGTATGGAGCATTTAATAAATGCTATTTTTTACGCAGCGACCTTGTATATTATCCGAAATATTCATTGATGAAATTAATTATTGGGAAATAAAATTATTCGAATCCGATTATGTTTCACTAAGCATCCTAACCGCTCATGGTATCAGACGCCCAGTTAAACATTCAGTTCACGTTCCGGCCAAATAAGTATTGATGTTAAAGATTGACTGTTGTGTTGTTAATGAATGAACTTACGGAAACACTTACAAGAATGTTATATTTCAATAACAGTGTTCAAGATACTTGCTATCGATGACTACGCAAATATTTGCTTCAAATTGTAACATTAAATGTTATATTTTACATTTCATCATGCAATACTCGATTACATTACAATGATGCCTACCATTCGCTTCGAGTATATCGATCATTAGGGCTCAATTCGAAAAGAACGGTCCAATTTCAAAAAATCGGTAAAAACAACTCACTGCAGAAGCATCTTTACCCAGATGCCATTTTCGATCAACTTACGTGACGTTTAGTAAACCGTACTCACAACAATTAATCCTGTCTGACATAAGATTAGAATTGCAATTGGCATATTGGGATAACGGCATTACAAGGAAGTAAACCGCTGTTGAAGTTCTAGTCAAGATAACAGCATTCCTCTTGACACGATACGCCACGGTAGAAGTAGATCACGACCAATATATACTTAACATGTGTGGGTTATGTTTATTTTTATTTCAAAGAATTCGCCATAAGTATAGTTTAAACAACTCGTGTAAAATAAATCACATGTGTATTAAGCATGCTTACACAGCTACAATATAATTATTTTTATTTAAAATGCAGTAGTACACAAAACGGAAAAATATTTATAATTGGGAGTACCAACATGTTGAAATCGGTTTCATGCAACGGTGTTTGATATTTTTACCTCAAACTTTTATAAAAACTGTCGTTGATGTTGTGTCATTGTCATCAACCATGACGAATACGTTTTAGCTACAAACCCGATACAGTAATCGTTTGTCAGAATTTTCATGTTTGAGATATAGCAATCAAGACGTGCATATTCATTACAATAAATATTTACGCACTAATTTGATAGTAGTATACATTAATTCGGATCCGTTTTAACTCAAACTTGTCAATATCTGAAGAATCTTGAAATTTTCTATTTAAATACCCAGCTACAAAATCGTGGGTCAAAAATTATTCGGTGACCTAAGTAATCCGCTCTATTCCATTTATTTTGTCAGTATATTGATAAATATATCGTAACATTAAAATATTGAAATAAAATCGCACATACACATATATCATTAATGCATTTCTGTAGTTACATGCATTCAGTAAAAGTATAATTTAGTACATATTGAAGGCATTATACGATACGAGACACGATATTAACATGTTTGAAAGCGCTCGCAGGAAATAAGTGAACATTGGTCTTCATATCTAACCTTTAAAGTCAACGATTTGACAAACATCGGCTTATATGTAAACACTCCTTAACGCTACAAATGCAATTGTAAAACAAATGTCTACATTTTAACACTGTCATAACGATGTACTTTATCTAAATCTCAATTAATATATTGTCTAATTGTGCACATGTTTATTTGCTTTGAAGATTCTTGACTTAATAAGGAACTGTTATAAGTCAATGGGAAAAATGCCTTACAATTTGACTTTAATGAGAGCAATGTTTGCAAGCAAAATAACCTCTACAGTATGTTATAGTTTATCTAAACACCATACAATACCAACACGAAAGGGTCAGTGCTAGGCAATTTAGCGGGACTGCACATGAAAAACGACGTTGGTCAAACAAAGCATTAGCGTACCCGACCTAGATCGGTATGAAATAATATGTACATTTTAAAATGACGTAATTACAATGCGTCAATATCGTGTGTTTAATAAGGTAGTAGGACAAAAGGTTATTATGCTTGTTAAGCTACCTAGCTTGCAAACCTCTACGCATAACAACTAATGTCGACATTTTTTGGCTTACATACGCGGTAAAACTATATTCAGATATGTTAAAATTAATAATATGTACACTGTAATTTAGCAAAACGTAATCTGTGGCATACGCAATTAAGTAAATACGTAAGTAAACAGCTGCTAAATAAACCCTCCTTGATAGTAATTAAGAGCTATAAACATACAGTAAAATGTCAAAACATCGCCGTGCATCTCAATATAAATAAGCGAAACTCCAGCTGCTTTTTGTCCTTTATTGAAGACAATTTACCATTTGCCAAACAGAACGAAACAGCACGATACAAAACAACATAGAAGAATAAGGATGGGGTCATCGCCTTGGAACGGTCAATGCAAACAATTGGGGGATAAAACCGATTTTAGAGCGCTCAATCACACACGTGGCCCAGAAATATTAATGATACATATTAGTGTAAATAAATGTTAACCTTAGAGCATTGCCACTCAAAATACACAATAATAAAACGAAATTTTAAAACGTAGGAAGGAATGAAAAAATAAATGAATGAATGTCAAGAAGAAATTAAGCACACATACCACAAATCTGCTACATAATTAAATGCTGTCGTGTATTATATAGCCCGCCAGATAGGAACAACGGCCCACCGTCAATGTACATGTGTGACTTTTTGTAGGAACGATATGTTATAGGATTTGTATAATATATGGTTCGCGTTGAAAGTAATCAAGAAAACACAATCCCTGCAATATGAACATAAATTGTGTTTTATAAAACCCACAAAGAATCTTAATATGCATCTAAAATTTGCATTGATATAACTAATCAAGTCCTTCTAGTAATAATGATGCCCCGTGCCTTGTTTGATGAAATGGTACGTGAAATAATAATTTAACATGTAATAGAGTATCACTTGACACTATTATTTTAAAAATGAATATCATTATTCAAGTTATTTTATGAGGTTATGAGGACAAAGTGCACACTATTTCAATACGATGTTATGAGAAGGTTTGTTTTGAATTTTGAAGGTATAAGCAGTGGCTATTTCAATTGAAATCAAACATTCGTGCAACCATCAAAATTAAAAGTGACTCAACTTAAGTCCTGACTTAATACAAAATATTGATTAAGTTGCGTTCTTTGTAAAACTCATGGATTCTTAGGGATGGTGTTATAAGCTGCAAAGCGTTAGGTTCATTTTATTGGATTGATGAAATATAAAATGGTTTTCAATCATAATGTATTTGTACGTAGGTTAAATTAATGCTGAAATTGTTGTTGCTTTTTAGATTTTGTTTGACATAGGAAGATTGATATTCAGTTGTTCAAAATATACATTTAATTTTAAAAAATTATACAATTGATATTTAGTTGTCCAAAATATACAATTAATTTATAATGTTACTATTATTGATATTCAGTTGCATTAAATATACAATTAATTTATAATGTTAATATAATTTATATTCAGTTGTCCAAAATGTACAATTAATTTATAATGTTAATAAAGTTGATATTCACTTGTCCAAAAATATACAATTAATGTAAAATGTTAATATAATTGATATTCATTTGTCGAAAAATATACAATTATTTTATTATGTTAATATAATTTAACTGATGATATTGAATGAAATGTTTCTAATCTGACAACTGTCTGAAGCTTTTCGCCTGTGAATGACCCAATAACCTTTAAAACAGTTAATAACCTTGATTGGTCGACGTTTTCTGATCTCACATTATTGAAAACAACTTGTCTTAAAATGCAGCTTTTGATAGAGAACGCATTAAGTAAATAGCTTCACAACGTCCGTTCTCAGAGACGAATATCGATGAACGCATAAAACAAAATCTCAGAAGAATATTAAATGATATTTACGAAAAATGCATTAGCTGGTGAAATAAAGATGTCTTGCAAGCAACAATATTTTCGTAAAAGATGACGGTATGAGCAAAGACGTTCGTTTTTTTCCTTTGTTTTGCAAAATAGTGGAGATGTTAGAAGTATTTGCAATCAGGATATAACACAGTTTATATACACTTTTAGAATATAATTACTAATTTTATATTTTAATTGTAATCATTTATCTAACGATGCATACATTCAATATATAGAAGTGGAGCAGTATTGCATTATCAACAATTAATTGGTAGTTTATTTTAGTCAAGTGACCAATTGTCCAAACAGTACAAAGCAGCACAATACGAAACAACATACACACATAGAAGAATAAAGCTGGGGTCAACTTCTTGGAACGGTCAACGCAAAGCATTGGGGTTTTAACCGGTTTAGAGCGCTCAACCTCACACGTGGCCCAGCAATTTTCATGATTAATATAAGTGAAAACAAATTTAACCTCATAGCATTGCAACTCAAATTAAACAATAATAAAAGGGATTTAAAACGCATTCAATTTAATTACCAATTAATTACGAAATGGTAGGAAGGAGACCAGAGCAACAGAGTTTTTGAGGACGATGAAATGAAATAACGAACACGTGTCAACTATATCCCTCTTTTTAAAACAGATTTAAGAGTATAGAATAATATAGTTAATATAGAGAATATTAGCGCTGGAAATTTAACATTGACGTTCATACCGTAATGACTGTCAAATTAAGCAACAATGTTGCTTTTTTAAAACAGAAAAACCGGGCTTATAAGTTACTTGATCTATAAGACTCCTTCATTAACTAATCTATCATTAACATTGAATAGCGTGTATTCACGTATTCATTTTATGCAAAGTAAACAGCGTAAACAAATACAACTTTTATACAACTATGGGTCGCTTTAACTCCATAGTTTATTTTCGGTAATTTTATTACATATTTATAAATACTTAAAGCCAAATGAACGTAATCTGGACATAAACAATGTGTTACTCTGTGCCAGTAATACTTGAGACAAGTTTAAATACAGAACAGTATATACAATAACACAATTAACATACAAACTAATAAATATTTGGTCACTGCCTATAGTATTTTAAATCGGTTAATATAACAGTTTTAACATTGAATATATGTTGTATAAAAATAAAACATAAAAGAAAGTTTAAGCAGTTCTGATAAAAACGTCACCACAGTTCTCATATAAATTATAATAAAATGAACGTTATAAACAGAGGAATATTTCATGAAGGTTGTGCGACCATTGGAGTGTATTGCAGGAGTTAATTAGTTGGGTTGTAATATACCACGATTCTCTCACGACGAGGAGATCTGATGTCCTACAATCAGGAATTGCGATTAAATTCACCGGTACAACCCAATGTAGTTTTCCACTTAGTGCATGCCTCTTAGGCAAAACAATTCGAACATTTATTGAAAACAATGTTTGTATTGAAAATATGTACACTTACACAAATGATATACACTCACATGTTTTGAAAAGCCGCTCATGAATTGTATCACCGCACTCAATCTGAGAAAGTGTACATGTGCGTTGTCTAATAAATACGTTTTCGCCTAGAGGTCTGTGAGGACTGCGTGGCGTGAACACGCAAACAACTGCTAGACGTTCCCAGCCGCTAAATACGGAACAGGATTTGACACTTCAGAACCAGTAGTTATGACATCGTATATGTGTAAATACCAACTTTTTAATTAAGACATACGATAAGGTGCAGTTTAAACGCTCATTTATACGTGCGTTGCTTTATAAGTATTACATCTTGCCAAGTGACGCAAATTGCGAGTGTGGCATTATTTATTAAAAACAAACAGCATAAATGTATCACTTAATGTGTGTTCTTCAAAAACAAAATTCATCCAAGTTGGAGGTAAGGCGCCCATAAGAAGAATGGTAATCAACGCTAATTCTTTCCATGGTTTCTAGTCTTTGCATTTACAGGTCCACAGCGGTTACCACTATTTTATCATCGGAGTTTTCGTTAGCCATGTGCGTTTGTTAACATCTAGTTGTATGGAAATCGGTCACATGCTAACGAAACTTGAGTGCACTTTGCTTATATTCTACACTTTTGAGTGGCGAATCTAAGATCATGGAACAAATTTACCGACTGTTAAGGGCATATAGACACAATAGTATGCTTTGTTTAGGAATGACCCTTACATTGTGTTCATTACATAAGCTGAGTAATATTGCCGAAAATCATTTGTTAGCGAAAAAAGTGAGCGTAGATATGTATATAAAATATAGCTTCGCAAATTTCAATAATAATTAAAAATTTAAGATGCCAGAAAGTTTGCAACATCATATGGAAAACGATAAATAATTTAAGATTTTTTCTGGATATATTATTCCAAACCAACTTGTTTGAGACTGTTGGTAGTCATCTTAGATGGAAATCAAGCAGCAAAGTCTTTCTCATCCTCGGCATACGCTTAATAAAATGTGATAATGCAATTAATTAAGCGTTCAGGAAAGCAAGTATAGTTCATTCAATTCCAAACTTATTACGGGCTAAGATATTGTTATTTTGGG
>NC_068366.1:5028629-5119589 GCF_020536995.1 Dreissena polymorpha | reverse complement strand
GTGGTATTGTGTACTCCTGTTTTGACATTCAACACATATGCTGCCTGCCTTTAAAGAGCACTGCGCTTTGCTGTTGGCTCATATCCGCAAATGTATTGATGTACATTGTTTTTTTTTACAAACACAAGTCACTATTATGCAGTATAATAGATTCGAGAGATAAAACGGTTACTAGTCCGATATTACACTTGCATATTTAGGTTTCTATACTTTTTTCACAGAAATATGATCTTATCTACTTTGACCATATTTAGGGAAAATATTCACCAATCATTATCCTCCATCTACTAGCATCTCGATTTGTTTGTTTGAATGGTGCTCATGCCCGTTTATTTAACTTATTTAAGGCAACGATTCACTTATTTATGCTTCCTGGGTTCACCAGTACTAGGCGAGGACTCTGCAGTCTTGCCAGAGGAAACTCCCATGAAAAAAATCAGCGCCGCATGTGAGGATCGAAACCAGGACCCCTGAGTTTACAAACCGTAAACATTAATTGGGTCACTAAGCTACATATTATAGATGTGTAAAAACAAACAAGATCGATCTACCATTTAAGTCTATGAAAGAAAAATCTTCATCAAAATGTGTATGTTTGAAGTCGCAATCTATATTGGCGTGAATACTAGGTAACTGTTCAACCCATACTGTGGTCAACTCAAACCCATTTTGGGCAACTTATACCTGTTTTATGTCAACTGGTACCTATCCAAAGTCATCTCGTCCCCAATATATAGAAATTGGTGTCAGATTGTCAACATATACTGATAATAGTATAAATCAGTATCAGAAATATAAACATTTGACATGACAAAGTGTAACCATTAAATGCCGGAATACATTATTATTTGCAATTGTAAATGAGGTAACTGAGCATAGATCTACTTATTTCCTCACATTGATTTCCTATTCGATTGTATATGATTGTAAAAATGTGTTAATAATAGTATAATATGTATTGCTATTTCTTAGCTATTTTGTACAGCCCTTCCCTTTGTATATGTTATTAAATCATTACGTGAAATATCGTATTATTTTTATTTAAGTATTATTGTGTTATCCCATAGATATCATGTATCATATACTAGATGATCATGTTTCCTCTAAATATAACATCAAAGAAATGTGCAGAAACAAATGCAGTCATAAGCAGAGACTGGTATAGCTAGCACATGACATGTCATCGTCACAACCAGACCATGCTCAGCTGGCCGATGTGGATGGATCGCGAACCGACCTTACCTGAATACCCCATATCCCGTGTGGCTCTCAGACCATGCTCAGCTGGCCGATGTGGATGGTTCGCGACCGACCTTACCTGAATACACCTATCCCGTATGGCTCTATGGCTTTGAAGTACCATTACACGTCGGCAAAATACAAGTGCGAGATACATTCTTTGATATTTACTCAGCATTTACAAAGGACTTAGTTGTACTTCCTAAATTGTTATACACATCGTTAACAATTTGCCATTGATATAAGTTGAAGATAAATATGGTCACCACATTTTTTATCAAATATCGAGCATGCGTCTGTAATAAAGATAATAGCAAGACTTTCGTTCTTCAACATGGCACATTTAAATTTGTTATTCAAATGTAACAGTTCTTGTTTTATTTTCAGTTCGGTTATATGTAAGGCACCTTTTCACATTTTGGTAAATTGACAAAATAAAAATAAAGTTTCGGATTCGCAAAATTGTGTTGTAGTTATAATATTTTTGAGCACCCAGTTATACTGAAAATTTACCAAACTATAAAAATAACCATTTTATGCATCTTGTGACGATTTAAAAACCTCAAAACTATAATGCGTTGCAACGCGAAACGGTTGAATAATATGGAGAGTCCTGTAGTTATCATTATATTTTGTGACACTACGTGTATTGCTTATATAAAGTATGCAATACATCACTCATTGTACGAGCAAGGATGGTCGAATGAAGTAAGTGATAGACTTTTATTCCAATCGTCAGTGGGTCGAGCCCATTTGTGGCTTTTTCTCTTTCTTTAATTATATTCATGTTTTACTGGAGCTATTTAGTTCTAGAGTTTATATTTAACAATATAAAGCAAGACACGATAACCGTCAATGCATGCCGAAATCTGTGAAAATGTCCCTTTTACAACCCTCTTGTTAATATGTATCAGCAGACGATTTATTGCATACATCAGTCAATATTACGGAGGATTCCGGAGATAGTCGATGTATCACGATTGCCCTCTTGTAACACAAGTATCCAATCAAACTAGGCGATGCAATTAAGCCGTCATTCTTGTCTTAAAACACGTTACCACAGACGGTTTTATAAAACGCGGAAACTGATTTATTAATTGTTATCATTGAGAACGATTGACAATTAAATTAATAAGTTATTGTCGTAACTGCTTCTTAAAACGAGTCCAAACAAACCCTTGATGTCGTTTTAACGACAGTTTGCGAAAATTGGTCATTTATTTTTCATGAGCACTGACTTAGATGTCAGACTGGTTAATTAGTTTTAAGATTAACTACGAAATGATCTATACGAGAAACCCGTCTAAAAAGCCGGAAGTTTCTTAAGTAATGCCCAATAACACTAATGTCCGAAAAGAGGAGATTATTGAAGCACAAAATACCCACCTGTCTTGTTTCAATTATTTCTCTATAAAATGTATCAATTCTGTCCGGTTTTGCTCAGTGAACCAGTGAGTATAAATAAAAGAATGGACTTTGTTTTCTCCGAATAAAGGACGAAACGCGTACCCTGTCTATGGCAAGATTTTTCCCTGAATGTTAAACACCTCAACCATACAAGCAACAAAATGAAATGTCTTTTTTCAGATTATAAAAGTTAAGCGCGTAAGAAAACTATTAGGACACATTTTTCATGTGATAAAACTAACACAAAATTATAACAAATCATGCTCGGAGAAGCATTGGTGAAAACTAAAAAGTAGAGGATTTGTTATCAACACATTTTGAAGTCATAAGCGGAAGTGACGTCATCAACACTTTTCAAGCGTTTAGCCACCGTTTGATGGACATTGCGCCGATTGCGAGGAATTTCTCTCTTCGACACCGCCTCGCCGATGACGTCAGCATTAAGAGACATTCGTTCGATCGGTTACACATTTCCAAAATGATACCCTCATATCCAGATCTAGATTTCTCCGTTTCCTCTATTGTTACATCAAGGGTGCGGAATTCGTGCAGAGCTGCCAATGGCTCCGGCATTTGACCAGATATGTAAGAGTTTTATGCCGTTTATTTTATTAAGTATCAATCGTAAGTGTGAGATGTTATGTTCTATTTCTGCACACATGCTCAACAGGTTCATGGTGCAGGATCACGTTACTTTGTGGGGTTTCCCCCATTTAACTTTCATGGATGTAAACAAGGCGGTAAGTGGTGATTTATTTCAAATAACTTTTTAAAACAACTTTTCTTAAAAATTCAACAAGTACATATAATACAGATGTTTATGCTGCTTATGGTAATTTGAAATGCATTTGAATTACTTTATTTAATAAGCCTGTGTTCTTGTTCAAAATTCGATTTGTACTACACAGTTATGCTTCACGCAACGTGAAAGTTTGTCACCGATTATAGACGTATTCAATTATTTATTCATATACCTTAAGACATCGGAACAAACTGCAAAAACAACACCGTCTATTATGAAAAAATAAAGTTCTTAACGATGCGATTACATTCTGTCTAGCCCGTGTGTAAACCCTAGAAGACCCCGTCGATTCTGCACCCTGGTGCACTAATCATCGGTATACTCCACTCATATACCGCATATTATAACACATTAAATGATTGAGGTTCGTTCGATGAAAACTGGGCACAATGCACAGGCTAATCGGGGACGACCCTTTCCGCCTTAACTGGACTATCATTGAAAAGTGACTTTATTTCAACGAAAACATTATAAAAGCGGAAATTGTCGTCCCTGATAATACTGCGCTGACTTCACATGCTGATCTGGGGCCTGATCTGTCAGTTCAGCCTCGACGTATTTCTGCACACAGTTTCTACAGTTTATCTATATTTCACTGGTATTCTCAACCCAAATACCGGAAAACATTACAAATAACGTGATTATTATTTTGTCGACGTCGATGCGAGAACCGCCAGAGACGACACAGGACGACGTTCACGTCAGACCAGACGCTGAAGCTGGAGCTCGAGTACGCGCGCACTGACTATGTCAGCCGACACCGACGGTTCGAGTTGGCGGCAATGCTGCAGTTGATGGAGAGTCAGATAAAAATCTGGTTCCAGAACCGGCGGGCAAAAGACAAGCGGATCGAGAAGGCCCAGATCGACCACTATCTGAGGTAAGATACTTTAAAATTATTGGTAATGGGGTTAACTGCATAAAGTAAAGTGGCGTCCCACATTAACATGTGACACTTTTCGCTTAACTTACATTTTTGCTAAGAAGATATTTTCTTTAAACACAAAAATATCATAAAAGCGGGAAGTGTCGCCCTAGCAAAGGCTAATCTCGGACGACACTCTACGCACATTCATTAAAGCCCTTTATAACTATATTCGTCAGCATGTTATATCGTGGTTATACAAAATTACTTTTTCGTAGAAAAACCTAACCCTAACCCTAACCCTAGACGAGTAAAATCGCTGATTTCCAATTTTATATAAAAATGAGGAATTTTAGTTTGATTTAATTGTGAGGAATTGATCATGTGAATAGCGTTTCTATCTCACAGATCGATGGGTCTTCCGTCTGTTCAGATACCATATCATATCCGTCACCGGTGACGCACTCCGATTCCTGCAGTACATGCGCAGTGCCACTTTCGTTTCCCACATCACTTCCGCTGAGGTTACCACAGGGACAGTTCCTTTTCGGTGTCCCAAATCATATTCAACTTCCGGGTACCATGTAACTTTTGGTGAGGCTGCCGTAGGAAATGGGAGCGACGAAATTATTAATATGATACTTTATATTGTATGTCAATTTGATATTGTCACGCTCACAGACTATTTAACTCAAAGATAATGTTAAGCAAAACAAAACCAAATCATATCCTATTTTGTTTTACGGATGTAGTTTTATAGTCTGTAAAAATAATCGTAAATTATAAATTTTTTGTTGTATAATACAACCTACGGACAAATATGGAATCGATGATCAATTGAAAAGGGTCAGTCTTTCGAGCCCAGTTGAGCATTACTTGTTTTCTTTCTTTTATTCTTGTTTTTTTTTTAATGGAGCTATTTAGTTCCAATGTTTACATTTATAAATTTAAAGAATTTAACAACAAACATATGTACATGCGAAAATCTGCGAAAAGGTCCCTTTAAACTACTGATGTTACTCGTCCACAATCCTGACTGCAGGGCCTTCAGCATTACGTATTTTTGCATTTATTGTATTCCATTTATTACTCACGTGAATGTGTGATTTTCTTGTTTTTTTTTTTAATTTCGCGCGATTTTGACATTAAAACACGTCGTTTTAGATATACTATGTCATAAAATGTAGACAAACGTATCGGCAAATTTAAATGTCTAGTTTCATGTACGTAACACTGATCTGTTGATCTTACGAATTTTTTGCTTTTAATTTTAATTTTTTAAATTTCAACAAGCCCGTATCTTAGGAAAAGAGGGATTTCAAGAAACGTGAGATGAAAAATCATTATTTGATTTAAACAAAACCCAACCAAGGAAACAAAAAAAACATACACACACACCACACATAATTTTGTCTTCCAAACATGCGCACAGTTCCTATTTGGCTCTCAATGAACTTGATGCAAATGTTTGAGGTAAATTTCTTAAAAACATGTACAGGCGTATATTGTCTGTTTTGCCTTCAACGCGGGTGATGATAATTTAAGATGTTAATATCTAAAACATATTCAGCCGTATAATTCCTTTTTGGTATTTACTAAACGTGACGGAAATTATTAAAAAGTATTAAGTTGTGAATAAGTTAACAAGTACAGGTTTCAGAGTTGTTTTAAAGTACACTATATTTATTTTCCTTGTAATCTTAAGTTGTCGTTATGTTGGTGACATTTATCAAGTGCGACTCCTTAAACATATTGTCTGCGTATTGACTTGTTAAGTGCACGCTATATCATCAAACGGTATAAAACATTCTTTCGGAGGATTCCGGAGATAATCGATGTATACCTATCTTACGGAGGATTCCGGACATGGTCGATGTATACCTATCTTATGGAGGATTCCACAGATAGTCGATGTATACCTTTCTTACGGAGGATTCCGGAGATAGTCGATGTATATATATATATCGTACGGAGGATTCCGGACTTGGTCGATGTATCAAGGTTGGTGATGAGTCATCGAGAAGATACGGAAACTTCTCGAGCGTTGTGACACTTAAAGCATTTGTAAAGTCCACTACACTAAAGTGCATAGTATTTGCTTCAGTTTAATTAAAGGGGCGACTTTGCTGCACGGGTGTGGAGAGGGATGGGGGATGCGCATATAGATTATCAAATGACCGTTCGAATGTAAACTTGAAGAGTTTAGTATAAAATGATGAAACTTTACAAAGAGATCCGCATGTGAACTTGCGCGCGCGGTTGTTTTGATTCAGGTTTTCACGGCGTAGCTGTCTCATCTTGACTTTTACCTAAATTGACCTTTGCAATTTCACAACAATGTCCTGAGACCATTTCCGGCAAATAGGCCTAAATGAATAAATTGAATTTTGGTATTAAAGTTAAAATACAATACTGCGCGAAATTGAAAACGAGCAATCTACACAACTTTATCTCATTTACATAAACAGTTGATTTAATTGACTATCTATTTTGAGTAGTATAGCGTATTTTTTTTTTATATTCTGTGTGAATTAATATGAAAGGGATTGCAACGATGTAAACTGCGAGTTGAGCGTAAAATTATTTTATCTACAATAACAAGGCTAAAGGGAAACAACAGCTTCACAGTCAATTCTAGAAACCATAAAGAATACTAGATTAGCTTTGAAAACAGGGAAGTTTATGTTGCGAGACGTAGACATCAGGAGCGCGAGCCTTGGCGAGCGCTTTCGGTGTTCGAGCCGAGCAACATAAACTTCTCTGTATTCAACGCTAATCCTAGTATTCTATTTATCCCATTTGATTTTTTTTTAACGTGACATTTAACATAAATAGATCTAATAACCTTAACAATAATTTTAATTTCATTCTTAAAAGCGCTTAAAATCTAACGAAAGTAACCATGCGTAGTGATATAAGTATAAGTATTGTATAAGTATTTGAGGTATTTGTTTTGGTGCGCAAAAAAGCCTTTAAAAAATTCACACACAAACTGTAAAACGAGTAAAAATATCACCATATGCCTCGATTCAATTTTACGCAGCATGCGAATTGTAACACATTACGACCGCGAAAAGAAGATTTTACTTCACTATAATTCATTTTATTTTCGAAAGAAAATGATCAAAATCCAATAAGGCGGCGATTGCTCCTAACAAAATGATGTCGATGTCAACATACATGTACACCATCAACGACCTTGACAATTTCGACGAGTAAACAGAAAATTGCAGCGACTGACACTTTATTTGACTTAATATACAGGGCAATACGTTTTCCGACTTCGGACAACGAATTAAAGGACGCGCAGAACGTTTTTTTTATATAATGTTATGGGTATGCCGTGTGTGATCCGATGCATCAATGGCGCCCATGTTAAAATCATTTCCCCGAGAACAGGGAACGACAAAAGCACAAACAAAAACCAAAACACGTTCGAACTAGTATCCTACCTTCAATTATCCTTTAAAATCCATCTAATAATCCATTTAACTCAATATTTGACGATTTTGCATCTAGGATCTTTAATAATTATTTTAGCATAGTTAAATAAAGACCCTATTGCCATCATATCACTATATTCAAATGAAAACTCAATAAACTTTCTTCTTCGTCACACGCTACGTCATGTACTCTAGATCTTCTATGTACATTACTGCTGTTAAAATGAACCGGAGCAGTTTATCAAGTAATAGCCGTTGGTAAACTCGGTTGCATTTGCAGATTTCTGCATACAAACATAATTATGTTTAAACTTGCACAATGTTTTATTTGTCTATGGTAAATGCCCTTATTGTGCAAGAAAAAAAAATGAATATATAAATACAGAAAGAATGGAAAACATTCCATTACACAACAGATAAATGAGTTGATAATACCCGCGTACAAAATGGGACATTCCGAATTCCAGTGTGGTGCTATTATTACCATCTAATACTTTACACAGCTCTATGCCTAACGTGCATTAAATCGGAAAGCAAATATTGCAGATTATTTATGAATTGTGCGATATTTGTATGGCTTGTTGTACATTCTTAAATGTCAAAAGTACATGCATGGATTATAAACAATGCACATTACACGAAATAAGAAAAATGTGATTAATTGACAATTCAAATATGTCGATATACAGTACATGTATATGTGAAATAAGTCGCGTTTAAAATAAATCGTCAACAATTTTTGGGGGAAAATGACGCGATAAGTATGTCATTTTATGACGCCATCAATCAGCTGAATCATTTTACGGATGTCGAAAAAATATGTCATATGACTAGATTTAAAGGTTGAAGGTCGTATAATTTTGAAGCTAAAGTTTTCTCGACTTTATTTCTTATGAAAAATCATTCAGTGGTAAGGTAAAAAGTAGTCCGTGCACGCGACAGGTTTATCCTCAGTGTTGAATACAGTCTAGTTTATTCCATAGGGTGTTATACCGTCAATGTCGCGTTGAAAATGGGATAAAATACAGTTTGCGTGTGTTATCAATATTGTTTGCACATTGTCAGCACTTGAGCTTTTATACTTCAAAAGTTATGTTTTCATATTTAGTAATTACTTCCATCATGCATTCGGAGCACTTATCCATTTTACAGCATATATGCATTGTTGTTACCTATCCAGAAAGGTTTTTAAACAAAATATTTTCTTTTTTCAAAATTGACCTTTAAACATGTTAAAGCATTAAGTTTCAAACAATACGTAGATCAAGCAGGTGAATCATGACCTCACTTAAAATGCACGACATTCGATGTTATCAAGGTCAGTTCGCGGTCAGTCTCTCCCGGAATCGTTCACTCTGGATCAGCAGAAGATTAATTGCTTAAATCTGCATATCTTACGGAGGAGTCCGGAGATAGCCGATGTATCACGATTGGAAATCGTTATTGCAGTGCTATCGAGTTAACATGGGCGTTCTTGCATTACATTTTAGTTTAAACCTATTTATTTTAGCTCGATTGCATCGAAAGCCTAGGGCTTATATTAACGCTCTCGAGTCCGTTTCCTGGGCCTAGAACCAGTACTTGGTGTTTTTGGGGGAGATCTAAAGAACGCTCCCACGGTGTATATCGAACCCATGACCTCCCGGTCGCTAGGCGGACACCATATCCATTACACCACGACGACCTCAAATACTATATTTTGAAGGTGAACAGTAAATATATTTTGACCAGAAATATCTTATATGAAGATATACGGCGTATTCTATTATCATGTACACAACTGCATGTAAAAACATATTATTTACGTACTTTCAACAATAATATCATAAATACCATAAATACTATTTAAGACCGGTTTAATAAAAAATATTTCTCCAACGTGAACAATATACTATACATGATCGCGATGACTTCCAAAACTATCAATAATCGAATCAAATTAAAATGTACGGCACTGCACTATTACAGGTCTGTTGGAATAACGCGCGTTTAAATATTTTAAATATGCATGGATGATAATTTGTATATGAGCTGTCGAGAACATAATTCCTCCACAGCACTCACACATATATACATTCGTATAATTATAATTACTAAGATGATACAATTTGTAATTTTAATATTCAAATGACCGCCTATGATATTTATCCCCTGACATCGATCCGGACAAACCGGGCTTCATTCATATGAGTAAAGTGTACTCCTAAATTAGCCCGTGCAGTCCGCACAGGCTTATCTCGGACGACACTTTCCGCTTGTATGTCATTTTTCGTTTTAAGTAGGTCTCTTTTAAACAAATTTAAATGCGGCGTAAATTTTATTTCCTGATCGTCCTGTGCGGACGACACGGGCTATTCTGGGACGACACTTTACGCAAATGCAGTAAGCCCCGTTTTCCCATTTCACGGCTTGTATTAACTTTGCCCGGAGACCAGTCTACAAAGAACCCCCACTTGTGCAGGAAATTTCGTCTGCAGGTGTCACATTTGCAATTAACTTACAAATGTATAATGACTAAACACGCCGAAATCGAACCAAAACACTGAACGCCCTCCCTGTTGGGTGTTGATACTGTTAAAATAGTTGCTAGCAACTTGAAATCGTTTTGTACAGGATTGCTGATGGTCATTTACGATGCAAATATGAAAAAAACTGTTTATCGGATTTTGTGTGAGCATAGTGTAAATAAAACACAAAATAGCCGATAAGAAAAGCTTCTTTGAAGCGTTTACCTGGTTTTCTGTGGTCCATGTCTGAAATTTGGAACGCAAATAGATATGCAGACGGTTCAATGTTCTATTTGAATACAAAGAAAGAATGCACACGTGTGCACGATCATTACATGTGCTGGTGATATTTATGTGAAACAAGGATGCTAATCGTGATATAAGTTAAGATATTGTTGTAAATTATTTTTTAATGATATTCCTTCAAAGTGGTGTACTAAAGAAATGGCAAAAATAACCTGTACAAGAGTTTTTTTAAATCTGGCTTTCAAGGAAATAAATAAAACAATTCATTCGAAATAGAACAACATTGCAACAATAGGTTGTGTGTTGATTGTCTTCATCTCTAATACATTAAAGCAAACGCACAACTATTTAAATCAAAGAAATTAAAGCGCGGTTAAGAGCATATTATATAAGAATGAATAACATTATGTGTTATCATGAATTGATTGGTAATTCGTGTTAAAATAATATTAATAAATGTATCGAATAATTAGTGATTTAGTGACTTTTGAATAATGCTGACGTGTAAACGTGTAAACCAAGCGAACAATTAGTGATTTATTATCTTATGAAATATGCTACCGTGCTAATCTGCGACTTCTGTGAAATGAATGTGCTGTACATGTATTTAAAAGGTGAAATACATATGATGGCATGAATTATTGCAAAACTATTGACAGTTGCTGACGAAAGGTTCGCTTTTATTTTATGGTCTTGCTAAAGGTATTGGTATTTATGTTTGAATAGCGAGTCCTTTGCAATCGCCCTTTAATATGAGTATCGATCTGGGAAAACGGGGCTTAATGAATGTGCGTTAAGTACGTAAAGTATCTTTCCAGATTAGCCCTTTGCAGTCATGGACGATACTTTCCGCTTTTATTGATACTTTCCGCTTTTATTGTATACTTTCCGCTTTTATTGATACTTTCCGCTTTTATTGATACTTTCCGCTTTTATTGTATTTTCCGTTTATATTAAGAATCTTCTTAACATAAAATCCCGTTTCTGTGGACCGTGTTGTTCTTTTATAACCTCTGCGCAGGCTTATCTAGGACGACACTTTACGCAAATGCATTAAACCCCTTTTTCCTGATCGCGGCTCATTGTGATATCGCTGCTTTTAAGAGTTTTATCAAGATATATTTAATGTTTCGTTGCCTCGCAAAACAAAATTGCATATACGATATGAACCAACATACACACAACTTTCTTTCGAGAAAAGTTAAATTCTTAAATTTAATTTCGCCTACCCTTTTCTGCAAATGTGTGAACTATTGACTATTGAAGTTTCTTCTAACAAAATTCCGATAATTTCTTGGAACTTGAACGCGGTTGGGAGTAAAATATATCTAAACTAGGAAGTTATGATAAGTCATACTCAACACCAAAGTATCCCGTGCTGTCTCAATCGATTTTCCGGTTATCACGGGCGCATCCGGTAAACCGACTTGATTTATTTCCTGTCGAAAGGCCGCCGGTGCACAATCTTAGGCAATGTCAGACAGTGTAAACTAGGGAGCGCAGAGTGCACATTATCGTACACATTAAATAAATGAACATTCATGTATATTTGTTCTGCGTTTTTGTGACTTGAGAAAAATAGTGATCATTTGTATGTGAGTGTTTATTCTGGTTGGGCAATATAAAAACGAAACATAAAGAACAGAATCGTTGCGATTGTGTTACTCGATTTGGTATTGCAACTACAACAAACAAATTTACAAACTACTGGTTATAGTTTCCATTAAAAATTACACATTAACATTCTTAAGTATTTTTAATAGAAAGTTTATTCTCACCAGCTGTTACAAAAATACAAGACGATATACTCCGATAAAATGTGTCTTGATCTGAGAAAACTGGGCTTAATTCATGTGCGTAAAGTGTCGACCCAGATTAGACTGTGCAGTCCGCACAGGCTAATCAGGGACGACAGTTTCAGCTTTAATGGTAGTTTTAGTTTCAAAGAAGTCCCTCCTTACCGAAAATCAAGTTTAGGCGGAAAGTGTCGTCCCTGATCAGCATGTGCGGACTGAACAGGTTAATCTGGGACGACACTTTACGCACATGTATTAAGCCCAGTTTTTTCAGAACAAGACACAAATATGAGCCTTGTCCTGGGAAAACGGTGCTTAATGCATGTGCGTAAAGTGTCGTCCCAGCCTAGCCTGTGCAGTCCCCAACGGCTAATTAGGCACAAAACTTTCCGTTTAAGTGGTCTTTTTTGTTAAATTGAGTCTCTTCTTAGCGAAAATCCAGTTTAGGCGAAACGTGTCGGCACTGATGAGCCTTTGGCTCATATAATTAATATGCTATTTCTACTCATCCTAACTCCGCACACCAGCCTTAAATGTCCCATATGTATTTGTGTGTTCTACATGTTTAAACATGTAAAGTAGAGAAAGTTTTATCTGAAGAAAATTGGCCCGCTTCCGAGACTATGCCTATTAAATGTTCGTCTGGAAAATATCATTATGTTTTGATGGTTATTGGATATCTTACTGCAGCACCTGTTTTGAATTAAACGTGTCTATCGCTATTCATATCTGTGCTCATTTAAAAGATAGTGTGTATCTTATTAATATGAAATCAAACACAGTTTTCGTGTGTGGGTAATCAAACGAAACAGGGCCGTCTTTTATAAGGAACCAAACGAAACCGAATTGTCGTCCGTTGTGAATAAAACGAGTAGTAGTTCTTAAATAATCGTACTAAACCGAAGTTTGTAGTTGTATTTTGAAGGCATCAATATATCCAGAGTTCCGATCGTGCGAATTTTGAATATCGACAGAATTCCCACAAAAAAGTAAATGGATATTATTAAGCAAGGGATATCAACAATGGAATTGTACTTCAAGAGTTCAGCTAGCGCATGGTTAACACACACGCTTTTCACCTCTACGACACCGGTTCGAATCCTGCACTCGGCTCAATGTTGTTTGTGTGTGTTATGTGGTCACCATACCGGACAGATGGGGTTTTCTCCGGATAATCCGATCCCCTCCACAGCACAAGACCATATCGAAAATTAAATAGTATTTCAGTATAAACATAAATAGCTGGAAATTGCAGCTATAATTTTAAATTCGTTCCAACTGTCGTCAGTCTATGCTTATTAGGTAGGAGTGCTGGACACACCCAGGGTCCCAACATTATACAGCCTCAGGCGCGAAGGTAACTCATAACCTTGGAAATACACAAATACACACACTGGTTGCAGCCTAGGCGTGGATAGACTTAAAAAAGGAAGCAAACTCACGTGCGGGAAAAATCATTTTAAATTTAACATGCTTTCTAAAGAATCAACAAGTACATACAATACAGATTTTTATGCTGCTTATGGCAATTTGAAATACATCTAAATTACTTTATTAAATAAGCCTGTGTTTTTGTTCAAAATTTGATTTGTACTACAAAGTTATGCTTCACGCAACGTGAAATTTTGTCACCGATTTTAGACGTATTCAAGGATTTATTCATATACAAATGTACCTAAAGACATCGTCATAAACTGCAAAAAAACACCGTCTTTTATGCAAAAATAAAGTTCTTAACGGTGCGATTACATTCTTCCAGCTCGTGTGTAAACCCAAGAAAACCCCTTCGATTCTGCACCCTGGTTTACTAATCATCGGTATTCTCCACTAAAACACCGCATATTATAACACATTAAATGATTGAAGTTCGTTCAATGAGAACGGGGCACAATGCACAGGCTAATCAGGGACGACCCTTTCCGCCTTAACTGGGCTATCATTGAAAAGTGACTTCATTTCAACGAAAAATTCCATGAAAACGGAAATTGTCGTTCCTGAAAATGCACATGCTGATCTGGGAGCTCATATATAAGGTCAGCTTCGACGTATTTTTGCACACAGTTTCTACAGTGTATCTATTTTTCACTGGTATTCTCAACCCAAATAACGGAAAACATTACACATAACGTGATTATTATTTTGTCAGTTCAACGTCGACGTCGACGCGAGAACCGTCAGAGACATCAGAGGACGACGTTCACGTCAGATCAGATGCTAAAGCTGGAGCTCGAGTACGCGCGCACTGACTACGTCAGTCGACACCGACGGTTCGAGTTGGCGGCAACGCTGCAGTTGACGGAGAGGCAGATAAATAAAAATCTGGTTCCAGAACCGGCGGGCAAAAGACAAGAGGATGAAGAAGGCCCAGATCGACCACTCTCTGAGGTAAGTTACCTTACAATTATTGATAATGGGGTTAACTGCATTGCGTAAAGGGGCGTCCCACATTAACATGTGCGCTACGCACAGGCTAATCAAGAACGACACTTTTCGCCTTACCTGCATTTTTGCTACGAAGATACATCTCTTTAAACTTAAAAATATCATTAAAAACGGGAAGTGTCGTCCCTGATAAGCCTGTGCGATACGCACAGGCCTATCTCGGATGACACTCTACGCACATTCATTGAAGCCCTTTATATTCGTCGGCTTGTTATTTCGTGGTTAAACAAAATTACATTTTCGTAGAAGAGTAAAATCGCTGATTTCTAATTTTGGATAAAAAAGAGGAATTTTAGTTTGATTTAAATGTGAGGAATTGATCATGCTAATAGCGTTTCTATCTCACAGATCGATGGGTCTTCCGTCTGTTCAGTTACAATTTCCGTCACCGGTGACGCACTCCGATTCCTGCAGTACATGCGCAGTGCCACTTCCGTTTCCAACATCACTTCCGCTGAGGTTACCGTACGGACAGTTCCTTATCGGTTTCCCTCATCATTTCCGGTGAAAATGCAATAAAGAAAGTTTCAATTTTGGTTCTCACAGCGCTACCGGTGTGGTTGCCCTCGCGACAGTTCAACTTCCGGGTACCATGTCACTTTCGGTGAGGCTGCCCTAGGGAATGGGAGCGATGAAGTTATTAATCTTAAACTTTATAGTTTAGAGTTCCTTTTTGGTATTTACTAAATGTGACAAAAATTATTAAAAGGGATTAAGTTGTCAATATGTTAACAAGTACAAGTTTCAGAGTTGTTTTAAAAGTACACTATATTTATTTTCCTTGAAATCTTAAGTTGTCGTGATGTTGGTGACATTTATCAAGTGCGATTCCTTAAAAAAATTGTCTGCGTATTGACCTTTTAAGTTCAATCTATATCAGCCGACGATTTAAAAGGGGGCAGTCTACAGTTTTTCTTGAAAATCCACAGGCCGACAACCACTGGTCTGCAAAACACCCTCAAAACAAGGCCTTCAGTCACAACCTGAAAATAGATTCAGACAATTTTCAGTGCAGCTCATCAACAGCTTGCAAATAAAGCACAAAACAATGCAGAACATGCACTTAAAACTGATATCTGGGGCAAAATAGACCTTTTCGGGGGTCTCGAAACTTGCCCGTAAAAACCCCATTTTCAGATAAACCCGGCAATCACTTTTATCTTTCCGGGGAACAATACACACACAGTGGACAACTTGCTTTGCACCATCACAGCAAATGCTTTAAAACTGAGCCAAACAAAATGGGTCATTACCGTTTACTTTTTTTGCACTGTTAACTTATTTAAACTCACCGTTGAAATCTGTCGATTGCCGGCTGCTTCAAGCAGGAAGTACATGTGTTTACTTCTGGCCAGAATACACTTAATAGTTTCCCTATATAATTCAATGCGAAAGCGACAACTTTAGGCCAAAATAAATGCAACATTTTTCACATAGACACCCCCATAACCTTTTCTTAAAGGCCATTCTAAGCGGGATCGATTTTTGCAATAAAAAAGATATGTCATGTTCAATGCAAGAAACAACTTGACCCAAATCAAAATCGACTGTTTTTGCAACTTTTTTTTTCGGCCGTTTCTTAGTGGAATGTAACCTTTTTCAGTGCGATGGTTTACTATAGTCTTCAAGTTTATCATATTTCAGGGATTCAGTAGTGAGCACCTATTCATGGTGTAAAACTTGCCTTCCTGTCAACTATGGTATTTTTGTAGAGAGTACAGCCCTTCATGAAACGGTTATTTAGTGTACTGTAACCTTCTCACGCAGCATGTTGTTGTTGTTGACTAATTCCAGGTCACATAGTTTCGAATTACTGAAAACAAGTGTAATTGCTAGAATATTGACCATTTATACTTACATTTAAGCTCCTGGAGTCAAAAAAGAATTTTGTTTAGGCCATTTACCTTAAGTTCAGGAAATTGACCGGGGCCAATGCGCAAATATGGCTACAAAACTGTAAACTGCCTCCAAACAACCTTTTGGAGGATTCCGGAGACAATCGATGTATACCTATCTTTCGGATTATTCCGGACATGGTCGATGTATACCTATCTTATGAAGTATTCCGGAGATAGTCGCTTTATACATATCTTACGGAGGATTCCGGAGATAGTCGATGTATATCTTTCTTACGGAGGATTCCGGAGATAGTCGATGTAAATCTATCGTACGGAGGATTCCGGGCATGGTCGATGTATCACGATTGGTGATGATTCATCAAGAAGATACGGAAACATATCGAGCGTTGTAGCACTTTAAGCATTTGCAAAGTCCACTACACTAAAGAAAATAGTATTTTCTTCAGTTTTATTTAAGGGGCTAATTTGCTGCACGGGTGTGAAGAGGGGGTGCGCATATAGATTTGCAAATGTTCGAATGTAAACTTGAAGAGTTGAGTATAAAATTATGAAACTTTACAAAGTGATCCGCATGTGAACTTGCGCGCGTTTGTGTTTTGATTCAGGCTGTTTTTCGGCTGTGTTTAGCTGTCTCATCCAGACTTTTACCTTAATTGACCTTTGCAATTTCCCAACAATGTCCTGAGACCATTTTCGGCAAATAGGCCTATATGAATAAATTGAATTTTCGTATTTAAGTAAAAATAACAAAACTGCGCGAAATAGAAAGCGTGCAATCTACAAAACTTTATCGCATTTACATAAACAGGTAATTTAATTAACTCTGTATTTTTAGTAGTATAGCGTAAACAACATTTACATTATGCGTGAATTAATATGAAAGGGATTGCAACGATGTAAACTGCGTGTTAAGCGTAAAAGTATTTTATCTACAATAATAAGGCTAAAGGTAAACAACAGCTTTACACTCAATTATATATTTCAATACAGTTTGTGTGTGTCGCTCAATATTATTTTGCACATGGTCAGCACCCGAGCTTGTATTCTTCAAAGGCTATGTTCTTATATATTTCTTTATAACTACCATATTGTATTTTGTGCACTAATCTTTTGTTATAGCATATATGCATTGTTGTTACCTATCCGGATAGTTTTTAAGCAAAATATTTTCCTTTTTTAATTCGAAATTTACCTTTAAATTGTTAAAGCATAACGTTTCAAACAATACGTAGATCAAGCAGGCGAATCGTTACCTCATTTAAACAATCGTGATACATCGACAATCTCCGGAATCCTCCGTAAATAGATATACGGAATAAATCGTCTGCTGATCCTGAGTGCTCACTTAAAATGCACGACATTCCATCATCCCGCATGTTATCAAGGTCAGTTCGCGGTCAACCTGCTCCGGAATCGTTATTACAATGCTATCAAGATAACTTAGGCGGACTGGAATTATATTTTGACCAGAAATATCTAACAAGAATATGTATAGACCGAATCTGTTTTATGAGCTAAATCAACGCTATGATTGTTGTACGGCTATCATTCACGTACGAATTTAATAGCATTTTCAGCGTTTAATTTGTAAATGAACTGTGAAAAGAGTTTTTCTGCAGCATGCATAAATTGTCGTTCCAGATTAGCCTGTGCAGTATGCACAAACTAATCCGGGACGACCCTTTCCGCTACTATGTGGAAAGTGTTGTCCTTGATTAGCCTGTGCGGACTGCACAGGCTAATCTTAAGGCCACAATTTACTCACATGCATTAAACCTCTTTTTCACAGAGCATGGCCCATTTGTATATTGCTGTCGAGACAATAATGCCTCCTCAGCCCACACACATCGAAATTCTTATATTAAATTTAATAACAAGAATGAGTATAATATGTAATTTTAACATTAATGTGACCGCATAGAAACTTTGTGTCTTGAACTTGGAATCCGCTTGAGCATCGCTTTGGAGAAACCGGGCTTCGTGCATGTGCACAAAATATCGTTCCAGATTAGCCTGTGCAGTCCACACGGGCTAATCTAGGATGACACTTTCCGCGTGTATGTCATATTTCGTTTATGCTTGGTCTCTTCTAAACCAAATCCAGTGCGGGCGTAAATTATCGTCCCTGATCAACCTGTGCGGACCACACTGGCCATGCCGGGACGACACTTCACGCACATGCATTAAGCCCCGTTTTCCCAGGTGGCGTGTCATAACTAACTCATTGAATGTAATAAGTAAAAGCATGCACATGACACATCTGTTACACGGTAGACATCCGCCAAGATTAGATATGGTAACGTAAATTTGAAAATTACGAAACAAATTATTTCAGAATAAGGATTTGATGATGATGACATTAGTTACACATACGACTTATGTTATAGCCATGCCATTTTCAGAACGCCAGTATTAATCCGAATTCATTACAATCTCATCCCATTGGTTACCTCCCTGTTACCACTGCCGTCTTACGATGAGTGTGTAGTATTTTTATTAAATGGAACTAATGTCAACTTTCCAAATAATACATCGCTAAAAATAAAATTGAACTCGCGAATGGAAAGTAATTTATTTAAACAATTAACGATAAAAGCATTTTATTCGATCTGCATCATATAGTTTATTACATGGGCAAGGATGTTATTATTTGCGGGCTGACTGGTACATGTGAATACACAGAATACTTCTTGCTTCCATTTTTAGTGTTAAGCTGGATTAATTTGTCTCTTTATTCGATTTTACAAGTATGCTTTATCTCTTTTTTGAATTTTATTCCGTTTCATATTTTCATCTTCTAACAGAAAAGCACTGTATAGTATTTCAAGTCAGACATCTTGGTTTAGAGATCATACGAGGTGATGTGACAAAGCCACTATTTATAGTGCCGGCCTTTATGTTTGGTAGCACGTACACAAGTAATGGCCGGTAACGATTTTGATACATAGCGAGTCAGATAAACCCAATAAGGTAGGAATTTTACTTTACTTACACAAACACCTTTCTGTTTTTTCGTCTTCTTCGTCTTAATCTTTTTCTTCTTATTATTATGATAATTATTTTAACAATAATAGTATAATTATAATTTGTTTGATTTAGCACGAGTGTAATTCGAAAAAAACATATGCATCACATATCACATTGCATATAAGTTAAGTTGATAAGTTTTTCAGACATTATATACATTATACATTATATTTTTGGTTTTGGTAAATTGAACTTTACATGGCTGGAACTAAGTAGTGAATCTTACATTTAAAATCCAGTTGGTTCTCGCTATTGAATGTACTATATATGGATGATAACAATCCAGACACGTTCTCAGGAGAGCAATTATTGTAGGCAAAATGCTATGAGATTGTGTGCCTGCCTAACAATCTTTGCACAATCCATACAGTACCCATACAGCCTTACCGCTATTTATTGCACGGTATTATTCTTTAAGGGCTGGATAAATACATCATCTGGACTTGTCTTGACTTTTATGCAGCACTTACTTTTCTTCTGGATAACGTGTTTGTTATATTTAATGGTATACTATTTAAACATATTATCGGTGTTCCAATGGGAACTAATTGTTCGCCGCTTTTAGCTGATCTATTTTTATATTTGTATGAAAGGGATTTTATGAATAATTGAAAAGAAAATAACTAGATTTGAATCAACGTTTTTACCTTACAAGTATATACGTTGATTACATACTGAACTTAGATAACCCATACTTTGAACAATATATTCACAAAAACTTCCAAAAGAACTAGTCTTGAATAAATCGTGTCAATCCGATACAGATGCTGCATATTAAGACTTACATCTTACTTTTAATAAAAATATGACCAAAACAAGTTTATACGACAAACGGGACGTCTATAACTTTAAAATTGTGAATTTTCCTTTCCTAGATGGTATCATCCCTAAAGGTCCTCCCTATGTTATTTACTTTTCGCAACTGGTACGATACCTCAAAGCATATTCATGTGTTAAAAATTTTAATGATCGTAATATTATATTATAATAGTATATAGTATATTATGAAAATATGTCATAACAAAGTGCAACAATAATGTATGTGAATTTTATTCAACCATTTATAGATTTGGCTGATAAATTAAACCGACACATCTACCACACTTGCCAACAAATATTTTGAAAAACGAAAATGATACATTTGTCATCCTCATTTGCACCGTTTAAAATTGCTACTTAAGCTATTGAGAACATGACAAAAACGACGAAAATGTTTCTGGTCCATGAACACAATATACTTTTGAATATAAATTTGTGAAGAAACATTGTTGGCACATTCTGAAATTCTAAAACTTCTTGGTTGATTAATTTCAGCGCATCATTCTAAGCAAGTTTTAACAGCGTCTGAAAACACGTTTCAGATATCACATTACTACATTAAATTGTTATAAATTACCACGAGGTTAAAAGCTCACCAATAAATTTCACATTCGGAAAGAACCATTTTAATTAAAAAGACAAGTAGTAGTTTAAAAATCGGAATTTGTACATTAATGGTAATAAATACCTTATGCAATAAATATTATTTACCTTCCATATCACTTTCAATGGACCTTTTCACAGATTTTGGCAGATATTGAAGTTCGTCATTAAATGCTTTATATTGATAAATGTAAACATTGGATCTGAAAAGCTCCAGTTAGAAAACAAGAATTAAATTAAAGAAAGAAAAAAAGTAGCTCTTATCTGGGCTCAAATCACTGGCTCCTGGAGTAAACGTATAACGCTTCGACCAATCGGCCATCCGTGCTAATACAATTAGTGATGTATTTTATACTTTTTATAAGCAATCCTCGTAGTGTCACAAAATATAACGACAACAACAGAACTCGCCCAATTATTTCAATCGTTTCGCGTTGCAACGGTTAATAATTTTCAGGTTTTTAAATCGTCAAAATACGCATATAATGGATATTTTAGAGCATGATAACTGTTCAGTATTAATTTTTAATTCTGTCAATTGACCAAAACGCGCACATGTCCCTTAAAAGCTGTTTTAAATGTGAGGTGTTTCTTTTCTTTGTCTTTTGTTCATTTGAGTGCTTGTACATGTCTATACTTACTATATAATATGTGTGTTGGACATTTTTTTGTTTCCAACTATTTGTTATAATTTATATGGAATGAGTGTTGTATTGGACGTCATCATTGATGACGTTCAATCGAACGAATGATAAAGGGGGCTAAAATTCGTTAAGCTCCAGCGTATAGCAGCGATTTGGGAGTCTTGAAAACTGGCCCAACACTTGTGCTGAAATTTGACATGTATATGGACCAGAACTCGATCTACACGATGGCGTATTCGTCATATCTGGGAAAAGTCCAGTTTTTGATAAATTTACGAAAAAGTGGTGTTTTTTATTGCGCAATCGCTATAAAATGAGTTCTCGCCGGAAGCGTTAATAGCGTTAATAGCAACCCAAACACAATTCAACCCAAGGAGGCAATTCACGCGATAGACACTTCAAATTTGATTTTAATTAATACATATTGCGATTTTATTCCCAAATTAATAAATAAGTTCATATTGTGTTTAACATACATAACATACATAGCTGAACCCGTTTAGAAAATATTAACAAAACAAACAAAAACAAACAACAGTTAAATTTCATTGATGTAAATATGGTAACCTGATTACATATCCACTAGCGTACACATGAAAAATAGTTCGCAAGTAAACAACAAACAATCAAATTTAAACGCAAATAAGCGAACAAAATATATAAAATAAATCCGAGAAATCGATACTTAAAACTACAATTTCTGCACTTAAAACATTTTTGAGAGTCATTAAAACACATAATTTCGGAAGTATACAACCAACATTCAAAATGGCTGCCAATGCGTTCGAAAAGAAAGCGAGAAAGTATTTACAAAATAACATCATCAAAATAATTAAAGTGAACGCTACTTCGCCGTTTTTTAGATAAGTATACGATCTATTGAAAAACACTAGCATTTGACATAAACACACCCGTGGATATGGAAATAGACATCACGCGGCTCCCGCATTTTGCGCTGTGTACGGTTGTTCAGAAAACTTGGTAAGTGTCATTGTGTTCTTGAATTTGTCCGATGAGTTGAATTTTATATACCATTACCATACAAGAAAGTTTTCAAACACATTTATTTCTTACGAAACTTAACTTGAAAAATAAACAACACAAATATAAGTGGCACGAACTGATAGTGGAACGAAACGGCAATCAACCGTTAAAGTTCAAGGGCATAATTTGAATGGAAATACATGTGTTGAATATTGGATAAATTAATTGTTTTGCCGTTAAAAGGGTAAGTTTTTTTGGTTTGCTTTGCTTATTTTTTTATCAAAACACAAGTTTTATAGTTTGATTTCTGTACAACAGTTAAGTTAACGTTACATCTTGAATTTATAAATATCGAAATAGATGTCGGAGTTTGCACATTTCGGACGTTGCTATGCAAGTTAGTTCTCGATAGAATATACTGTTTTACCTTTTCGCATACAGTTGTGCAGCTGTTTTCCATGTAATGATGCAATGTTTTACGTCTGGAATACCCCCCTCGATGATTATAAATCATTAACTTCTCAAATTATAAGCATCGTCAACTTGACAAGGTTCTGTCAAGATTTAATTTTTTTATTTAATTAATAATTAGTAGAATATGTAAAGCTGAGTAACATTAATTCAGACTGATTTCTGATTAGGGCAGTGGTTCACCTGATTCTCTCATAAGTTGACCACACCACAATATATAGCAGTACAAAAACAAATAGCTTGTAATTATAATTGATAAATGTGAATGTTTAATTTATTTGTTTGCAACAATTTGGAACCTTTTGGTTTGAGCATTGTAAGCCTAGTGTATAATTGCCCCTTTGTTCAGCACACATGAATTGATATGAAATACAGCTATATCTCGTGTGGCGTATTTTCATTTAAACTCTGGATTTTAATGACTACAAGTCAGTCGTGCAGTTAAATATGTTTTAAAGCATAGAAAGAATCCAAAATTATTTTGGATTTTGTGTTTGCCATGCATAATTTAAATTTTCATAGGAATAAAATAACTTACAGCGACAGGATTACGGCTTTGTTATGTTAAGCATCGTATACAAATGTAATTAAGAATTAGTGTGGTTGTAAATAAATTTTGAGAAATGGAACGCAAAAAAATCACAGAAAATGGAAGTGCGTGCATGTTACTGTATCTTGCAACTTTATTGTTTTTAGAATTGGATTAAAGTTTAAATTTAGGTAAGCGTGTTGCTTATACTAAATTTAGTTCTTTATGTCTCCTTTGCTCTAATATGGTATGAAATGCGTATCTTGTGTAACGTAATTTCATTAAAACTCTGGATTTTAATGACGACAAATCAGACGTGTTATTTTATTTAACAGTAAAATATTTTTTAAAGCATCAAAAGATTGTAAAATATTTCCGATTGTATTTTTGTCATGCATAATTTAATCTTCCATAAGAATAAATAACTCGCTGCGTAAAGATTTCGGTTTCCTTAATCATGTTTTAGGTAAGAATGGTTAGCATTTGATACACAAATTTAAAAAAAAATAGTGTGGTTTTTAATAAATTTTGAGAAAGAGAAGGATGACCAAAATTGGAGGTTCATATCTTTGTAACTTAATTGTTTTGAGCAAAGGATTAAAGTTAAAATTGATGTACATGTAAGCGTGTTGTTAATACTAAATTTAGTTTTTTTATGACTCCTTCGCTTCTGTATATACAATGTATACACTACGAGACCCGTGATTGTTGCCTAATTTGCGGAGTCAAGGCGGACAGTTTGCTTTTTGAGTGGAAAATCACCGCGATTTCGTGTGATTCGTCACATTTATATCGGTAAATATGTCTGAGAATTTCATTAACAGAACCATATGACTACGCCATTTTTCAGAAGTGTAAAGAGTACAGTGCATAATGCGGGACGAGCGTATTTAAAAAGCTTATATCATATTTCTCGTAAATTACCAAATTATTAGTTTTGTCTAAATCAAATACCATGTATAGAGAAACAAGGTATTTATAACCGACCAATGACGAAACACTATGCAACTTTCAATTTAGACAGTGCTACATGTATATGGCAACAATATGGAATTTGAAAAGTGGTAGTGTATTTGGGCCTGGAATATATTTAAATAATGTTTACATGTTATGTTCAATAATTATTGCATGATCATTCTGCGCTGTTATATTAATTTGGAGCCGTTAAAGCTTCCGACATTACTTCATCAAATTCATGTCGGAACGGGAGTATTTTAGCTAATACGCCCATTGTATACAACAACAACAAAAGCTTTATTATTGCAATGTATAATGTAAGTGTATACATAATATATGTTACATGTACATGCGGTGATGCGAGAATCGCGGAAAAAATAACGGGTCGCGTAGTGTAGTATGAAATACATATCTCGTGTAACATAATTTCATGTAAACTCTGGACTTTAATGACGACAAGTTGGTTGTACGGTTTCCTATATTGTGTTTAAGGTCAGAATGGTTAGCATTTTATACTTTTATAATTAAAAAATAGTGTGATTTTAAATAAAATTTGAGAAAGGGAAGGAAGAACAGAAAATGGAAGTTCATATCATTGTAACTTTATTGTTTAAAGCATTGGGTTTAAGTTAAAATTGAGGTAATTGGTTGTTAATAATAAATTAAGTTTTTTTATGACTCCTTCGCTCTTGTCAAGTATGAAATACGTATCTCGTGTATCGTAAATTCTTTTAAACTCTGGATTTTGTGATCGCCTTTTGTGTGTCGTCTGTTGTTAGTCGTAACATTTACCTTGTTAACACTTAAGAATGTAATGTATTGCAGATTCAGAGATGTCTGTTCTGTTTTGAAGGTCATGTGAAAAATAAACTTATGGGATGTTTGCATATTTTAATAACATATAAATATTGTTCAAATCTATTTGTTGATAGATTTAAAATAGCTAACTTTCCTCTTACATGCCCTTGTATTTCAAGATAGAATACTTTCCTTCACAGAGGAAAGAGGTCTGAGTTTGAATCTCAGTGGGGGCTTCAGAGGATGATTTATTTGTAGAAAAATGATTATATATGCTCAACTTTGTAAATGACTTAAAGCCACACACCTAAAAATTAACTGCATGGCATAGTAAATTTATGTATAAATAATAAACATATTTTTATCTTTGCCATTTAGAATATATCTGGTGATTACAAGGTAGAAATCAGTCTTTTTTGCGCTTTAAAACTTAAAAATAATTGCATTTGTCGAAATAGACATATATGTCTACAAATCCTACTTTCGGTTTAAAAGCGGTACCATTTAAACAATAATATATTATTTTCTAACTAGGCTATAGATTTAATTTTATCTATGCCAATTAGAATATACACATGTAAGGCTATAGATTTAATGACAATTTTGCACACTTTCAAATTGCATCTTTATGTATTGATTAACATGTATTTCATTTCAAAGTGTGTGGCTTTAGTCTAAGCTATGCTTAGCGCGCATGTCAGGTATTAGTCTGGTCAATACAGCCTAAACTTACAACGGCCTCGATAAATGACAACCGGCCTGTTTCACGCATGGACATTGATAGCCAAGATAATAACGGTTTGAATGACAATGATCATTATTATACATTACTATTGCTATTAAAACCACACAAATTGATTAAATTGTAATAATCAGATTTATGATTATCTTGTCAAGCGACTAGGCCGTCATGGATTTGGACCGTCCTGACCCGCATTTTAAGATGCACATAAATAGACCAATCAGGTGCCCTCGGAAAATTCCGTCAGCACAAAGAGCGTTGGTACGGAAAAGCACGTGTATAAAGACGCTATTGCTATTTTTGCACCTCAGAAAACATTCAGAGCCATAAACAAACCTATACAAACCTATGAATTTGTTTGTTTTTTTTTACCGGACAATCAGTCCTGTAAATTTGACAGACAGGCCGTCGGTCCGGCCATGTTTGGCCAAGACTGTATACTGTCTAACTCCCCTTTCGGGTATTATTGACAGGTAATAGATATGACAGATTACTCTGTAAGTATAATTGTGCACTCGAATTTTTTATGACAAGTTGAATTATTAGTATTGTATATACCATTTTCATGCGATAAATTTTAGAAACCCATTTATTTCTCACAAACTGGGGTTGAAAAGTAAACAACAACGGGGTTTGATTTTACATTCATGAGTTTTTTGGGGTGTTTAATACATGTATAGTCATTCAAATTACTAATGTTTGATAAGGTTTTATTAATTCTGGGTATAGTTAAAAATGTTCTGTCGGTTTAAAACCATGGCCATTGAGGGCATAGCAGTTTTCTTTATATGGGCCAGTGGCTATAGTAAAATCTTGTTACCACTCTAGAAATCACATTTACTGTGCATCCTTCAAGAAACTTGGTCAGGTCATTTGTTCTAATGATGACTTGGCTGAATTTGAAAAACTGTTTCGCTTTCTTAAATTTATGCGCAAATCTTAATGAAGTTTGGTCAGAAGATTTGTATAAATTAAATCTCAGCCAAGTTTGACACTGGGTCATTTGAGCTAACAAAATTGGTTAATATATTAAACAAACAAAAAGCATGTTTATACCACAGAAGTCACACTGTTAGTCTAATCTTCATCAACATCGGTATGCATATTTAACTTCAAAACAAATATTGGACCAGCGATTTCAATAGAAGCAGAATCCTGCGATTTGACGCGAGCAAATTAAAAATGACTCATTTTTGACGCAACCCTTTTTTCTGCCGTGTGTCATTTTGACGCATCAAAAATTTAACCCGAGGGTCAGTCAGTTAACATCTCCAGTTCCATGGTAATATATCCGCCAGTGCTCCTTATCAAAATTAATGTTTCAGTATTTGAAACTCGGTCTATAATCGAGGGAATAGAGGTCTACCCCGGGCGTTGTTTTTTATACTCTCAAGTCATAATACTACACATAAACATTCAGGGTTTTTTTCCCACTTTTTGGGAAGATAGCCCATGGCTTTGGAATTGGGAATTTTATCGGCATTTTCATGAAATTGGGAAAATAAAATTCATTAGCCTTTTTATTCCAAACAAACAGTCCACTGATTAGGGAAATACTAAATTTGATATAACTCTTTATAATCATGTTTTTTTTTGTTTTTTTTTGGAAATTGGGAATTTTTTGTCACATTTTGGGAAAAAAGTATCCTTTTTGGGATTGGGAACATAGCCGAATTTCGGCTATAAAATCGGGCCAAAAAAAACCCTGACATTAAGAAAACACATTTTCTCAATTAGATATAAATTATCCGAGTAGAATTAAATTGCAACGTCTTGACCTTTGACATTGTAATTGGCGGACGTATTGTAAATTAACATTAAACCCGCGTTCAATTAAAAATATGGCGATTCAAACAACAACAACAATTCAAATTACAAGTAATGGTGATTCAATGATGGAGATAGCATTAATTGGATTTAACGAACATTAAATAAGGTTTCTTAAACCAGATAACAACAAGGAAATTTTGGATTATTAAAGTTAAACTACTACTGGTAAGGCATTCTTAAGTGTATATATTTCCGACATGTATAGTATTCGGATAAACAGCAATAGATATACATGCATTTAAAAACTTAAAGTCGATATTGTTCGCACAAATTATTGATATTTTGTCCTTATCTTTGCGTACCAATTCATTAAAATATGCTGTGTTATGTATCATGGTATTTTTATTTAATAACGCAGTATAACTTTTTTAGATACATTTGTATTGTGTAACTCTTGGAGCATGTTTTTATCTAAAAAAATTGAATAATACAGACAAAAACACAATTAACGCACTTCAAAATTGACCCCAGAATTTTTCAATTTGACTCCTCAAAATTTCAGTCCAGGGGTCATTGACTCCTGGTTTTTATGGAATGAGTGCTATATTGACGTCATCATTTGATTTTAAATAGAAACAAATTCGTACCCATATTTCGTAACCATATTTTTTTCGTACCTATTTTTTTTTACCCATTTTTTCGTCCTTAAATTTTTTTCGTACCCTCATTTTTTTTTCGTACCCATTTTGTTCGTACCCAAATGTTTTTTGTACCCTAATTTGTTCGTACACAATTCTTTTTTTGTCCCCTTTTTTTTCGAACCCAAATGTTTTTCGTACCCATTTTTTTTTCGTACCCAATTTTTTTTTTGTACCCAAATTTTTTTGGTACCCAATTTTTTTTCGTACCCATTTTTTTTATACCCAAATGTTTTTCGTACCCAAATTTGTTCGTACCCAAAGTTTTTTTCGTACCCATTTTTTTCGTACCCAAATTTTTTTCGTACCCATTTTTTCGTACCAAATGTGTCCGTTCCCAATTTTTGTCTTACTCAATTTTTTTTTCGTACCCATTTTTTTGGTTCCCAAATGGTTTTCGTACCCACATTTGTTCGTACCCAAAAAATTGTTCGTACCCATCTTTTTCGTACCGAAATGTTTTTTGTACCCAAATTTTTTCGTACCCAAATTTTGTTTCGTACCCATTTTTTTCGTAGCCAAATTTGTTTCGTACCAAAACTTTTATTCGTACCCATTTCTTTTGTACCCAAATAGTTTTTTCGTACCCTAATTTTTTTCGTTCCCTATATTTTTCGTATTCTATATTCTAATTTGTTTTCGTAACCAAATTGTTTTTTTTTCCTACCCACATTTTTTTCATACCCATTTTTTTTTCGTATGGAATGAGTGATGTATTGGACGTCATCATTGATGACGTTCAATCGAACGAATGATAAAGGGGGCTAAGTTTCGTTAAGCTGAGGCAAATCACTGCGATTTGAGGCGCTTGAAAACTGGTCGGTAAATTTTGCTGAAATTTGACATGTATATGAAAAAGAATGCGATCTACCTGTTGGCGTAGGCGTTATACCTGGGAAAAATCAAGTTTTCGAGTATTTTGCGTTTAAATATTTTTATGGGAAAGGGCACGCGCGCGTGACGTCATGAAAAGCGCTTAGGCTAGCTTCCATCTTGCTACGAAACAAAGAAACTGACGTTACGCGTTATTAATTCAGTGAGGCGTTTAATCGATAAACAAAGGCGTAATAATTGTGTTTGAATATCAATCGGTAGTACACATGCATGTCTTTTGTGCACATTGTGGTTTTTTAATGAACATGACATAAATCTATGTGTTATTCAACATATTGAGTGCGACGAGTTAAAGAAAGGTTTACACGGCTAGGCTTTCCAAGATAAATGTAAGTACACACTGGTATTAGAATGGTATTCTGTTTATCCGATAATATCTTGAATATAAATGATATTCAGACAATTACATTATTAGGGTTTAATAATTTATTATTTAATCAATAAAAAAACGCAAGCAGCAAATCAATTAATTTCGTTTGTAGTGGAAACCGAAAGTAAACAAATCAACCGTCAAAATGGCTGACGACATAGCAACGTAGGAATAAACGCTCATAAATTATTTACAAAATAAGATCATCAGAAATGATGTAAAGTGAACGCTAATTCGCTGTTTTGTAGATAAGTATACGATCTATTGAAAATCCATAACATTTGACACAAAAACACCCGTGGATATGGAAATCTTTAGCGTAACGAAAAAGCAGACATCACACGGCGTTTTATCTGGGTCTACGATGTTTGCCAATGCCGATAGTATAATGAATGGAAATGCACAAACTCAGTAACTGGCAAGCATATATGCATTAGTAGGTTGTTTCGTGATTATTCAGAAACGACTACATAATTCTTTTGTTTCAGCCAGTGCAACTTAACAGAAATAAGTATAAAAAGTTTCTACACCTGACAACAATGTGCCAACTTAATACAAGGTAAGTTGTTTACATTATTTAAAATATTGCCAGCTTACAGTATACAACAATAAACAGCTGGTACGATGTAATGTCATCGTTTTAATTTTAATAAGCCCGTGGTTAATTACCTTTTTTAATCTTATGGATCAATACCTCTCTAACACCTTCAATTGACTTGTTCATGAAAAATATACACCCTCAGTGCATGTTATCCCATACACCATCACTCACTTACTAAGGCTCGATTGGTACTAAGGCTCGATTGGTCATTCTCGGCTCAGGTACTTCTTACAGGTACATGTACCCCGGGTACTCTTAACTTTACTTACATGTACCCCGGGTACGGTAAATAAACTTAAACATACCCGCAAATATTAGATTGTATCCGAGTTGTATATCCGCCAAAAATCCGATGTTAAACATGCTACAGATTAACATAAAACAATATTGTTTACCTTAAACAACCTTTTTTTTTAAATCTGCATCAACATGCTTTTTAGTATGAGTGTTGAGAGGACGCCGTAGGAATAAGCAAGTAATCAAGAATACGTCTCTGTTTCTGCTTTTATTTCCTTCATGTATAATGACGATAAGGATTGACGACTAACATTGACGACAATGATCACAAGCATTTATGACTAACACTGACAACAAGCATTGGCGACTAGATGTAACATTGACGATTCTCTACAATAAATGAAATTAACAATAAAAAATGAATAATAAGATTATAGTACAACAGATATGCTTTTCAAAGTATAATATAATAGCATACACTCATTAGAATAAGATCTTTCATAAATAACATTTTGAAACATTTTCAATAAATATAGAAATATCTTATACAATATTTATTACACAGCATGAATTAATTGTTAAAACATAATATAAATACAGAATATGGTGTTCCCCATTTAACGGACCTCGCAAACCAAATAATGTTTCTTTAAAAAAATCTATGGCGTTAAAAAGTGAACGTGCAACGTCGCAGAAAATATTATACTTGACCACGTCATACAATGATGCGACTTTGAACAATTTAAGATTTAAATTAAATCACATTAATGATTTTAACAATTAGTTTTGATAATATAAATGCCATTTAACAGAAAATTGACATAAATGTGAACATAATTCATTTTTACAACATAGCCGACAACAACCGATTTAGTGTTAAAATTCCCCGGTATGTTTTATTATATTTACCGTACCCAGGGTTTGGGCCTTACTAACTGTATTATTATTATATCTCACCGACTACCTTTACCTTGTTGTGTTTATCAACCTGAAATTTATGTAAATTCCGGCTTTCTTTACTTTTATTTTTCATTCATTTGATTACACAATTGTTGACGTATCTCGTGGAAAATTATTTGAATCTTTGGATTTTAATGACGACAAGCTGGAAGTGTCAATTTATTTTAAAAACGAATCTAAGATGTATGTACATGTAAGTATTGTGTGTTTGTCATGCATAATTATGTGTTTTCCAGAAAAAATTGAGTAGCCAGTTATATGGCCGGCAACTATGCAGTAAAACGAAAGCATTTGTGACATTTACTTGATATATTTGGGAAAAGTAGCCGGCATCAAGAGTAAATGTAACCGGCAAAATCACTGGCTGCCGGTATTTAAGTTAAGAGAACACTGATAATAGTAAACTAAATCTCTACGACAGGATTACAGCTTTGTAAAATTGTTTTTGGGGTGATAATGGTTAGCAATTCATACAAATGTTATTAAAAAATATTGTGGCTTAAAATTCATTTTGAGAATGGGATGGAAGAACAGAAAATGAAAGGGTATACAGGGATGAAAATTAGTGGTTTCCCGTGAGCCCGGGGCAAGTAGTTTTGGCCTGGACAACTCAATTTCCAAAGTTGATAGTCTGGCCGGGCAACTTGTTTTTGTTTTTTTAAGCTTAAAACAATTCAGTGCAATAAAAATTGAATAACAATTGACCACCATTGATCAATACTAGTTAAATAACATTCATTATTAAGGAATAGGAAATGATTAAACTCAGACTCATAATAAAACATCATTCATTGAGAAGTGCAATGTCAGCAAATTTATTTGATTATCTATTATTTTATTAAAAGAAAGTATAATATACACATGTACATAATTCTGGGCTTGTTATTCTTTATCTGGGCAACCAACATACTAAAGATGGTTGTCAGTGCGGGCAACCAATAGTAATAAGTTAGTTTTAATCAATGAAATATCTTTGTAACTTAATTGTTATAAGCATTGCATTAAAGTTGTGATTTAGGTAAGCTTGTTGTTTATAGTAAATTTACTTTTTAGCTCGACTATTATATATGAAATATATATAGAGGAGCTATCCTACTCACCCCGGCATCGGCATTAGCGTGCAAATGTTATAGTTTGCATACCATCCCAAATATTTCCTATGTCCCTTGACATATTGCTTCCATATTTTGCATACGTGTTAACCAACATGACCCCAACCTAAAAACAAGAGCAGACAACTGTATCACTTGCATTTTGTAAGAATTATGACCCTTTTTCCACGTAGAATATGCATATTATTTATAACTCTACAGTGTTCGAAATTTGCACTAGCCCGGGGCTTGTTGATCTCGTTTTGGGCTACTGAATTTCCATGGGTACTAGCCCGATTGGGCTATTGATTTTTCAAACTTTTGAAATAAAAAATGCTCATAAATATTATTTTCATCCATCGCTTGAACCATATCTAGCGTTTATTTAGCGTCGTATCGCGTTTCCTCACCCTTCCGATTATGTTGACATGACGAGAGTTTGAATGACAAATTTTTTTTTGATACTGTGCGAATAAAATGCGGATCTACCCAGGTTGTTCAATTTGCTGTACTTTCAGCAAACCATACAAGTCTACAAATGTTTTTAATGTCCGCCATCTTGGATTTGTAATGATCTATTGACAAATCAACGCATTGAACTATCATATTTTAATAGAATATGTCAACCAAATTATATATTGATTGCATAGTTGCTTGGTTACTTTTTACTGGTTTTCAGTTTAGGCAGTTAAACGATATGCATATTTTATTTCACGTGCAAAGACTTATATTGATATGTTTTCGGACAGTTGTTTCCGGATACGGTTTTATCTGTCGATTTTAATTTATTTTCGACTTTCTTGATAAAAAAATATCTAGAATGATGAATACACATGCGATTTTACGGATGGTCTGGTTGATATTTTTTCACATTGTACTCACCAGAATTGGACCTAGAAAGACTATAAAAAAGAACAATAAGCTAGGGGGAGGAGACACTGCCCTCTATTCGCTTTATCAAACGGCCTCAGACTTTAGGCTTAATGTTTCGGATTTCTAATTTGGGACAAGTGACATCTAAAATTATTTACAGATTGGATAAAAAAAACCGTTGCTTCTTGACTGCATGTAAGGTATTGATTGACGAATATCGTCATACATAAATATTATAATCGTATTGTGTCATTGAAATATTATAATAACATTTCCTGCTAATTGGGATCAACTGTTAGTTGCAATCCTCATCATTACACCCTACCTGCAATAAAAACTATCCAGAACCGTCAAAAATATAAACTTATTTTAAAAACTTGTGATAAACAGTTCGGGCTAGTAAACTTTGGTTCGGGATAGTGAAAAAATCCATCTGGTAGCCCGAACGGGCTAGTGGTTTAAAAAGTGAAATTCGCACACTGACTTTATGTTAAATTGTGCGTAACACCCCAAATATTTCCTATATCCCTTGAAATATTGCTTTCATATCTTGAATAATGTTAACGTGCATATTTTTATTAACGTCTTGTTATTGTAGTGTACATATTTTTCGGATTTCGGACAGTTCATTCATCGAGTATTATAATTTTATTGTTGTGGTTTTGTGAGTAATCTTCATGTAAAATACTGCTGTTTAGATGTTCAGTTTTAGTCGTATATCAGGATTCAATACCTATACCTTAGTGAAAATGGCATCGGAAGAACATTTGTTCATTGCATTAGATAGAATTAAACATTATTATTATCTATCTATCTTATTGTTTATTGCAGTTTCAGTAATATTCTGTCTATAAATGATTTCAACATGATATAATTATAAATCATGGCAGGCTAGGAAATGTGTATATAAGAAGCAAATATTAAAAATAGACAGTTCATTTTTTTCCCATTTACATGTATGTATATTTATCTATGTAGACATTTTTTGTGGTAAACAGTTATGCAACATGTCAGAAAACGCCCAGGACAAATATATCGACATAATGATTTTTAGCATAGGTGCGTTTACGCACCTATGCTTATGGTATATACCACATTTCGAAAATCCACATCAATCGGTTGCTCTTTATGAAGCCTTACCTGATCAAAAATCAGACGAAATATCTATTTAATTTAGTATATGGTCATTCTTACAAATTTTTTTTGGAAACGTTTTTCTAACGTTTTCTTCCAAGAATATTGCTGACACCGTTTTTAGTGAATTTTTCTAAGACCGTTTTATGTCAAAAAATCTTCTAATAACCTAAAACAAATTTCGTTCGTAAAACAATTCTATCTGCATTATAAATCTCAATCTCCTACGCAGTGGCCTCCCTTATACTAGAAGTTACTGACCGGGCGAAGCAAGGGAAGTAACTGCTATGAGGAGTTTCTATAAAAATCTGCATCCAGAAATCTGTATTCAGAACTCAATCTGTTGTGCACGTCTGCATCTAACGCTTACCACAAGTTTTACGACAAATTCTTGACGCAGACGAATAGGGTAGCGTCTATTTTCATTTGTGAAAACAATAGTTCGATACAGATCTGTCCGTGCTTAAATTTTGAAAGGCTTGGGTAATTATTTTTCATAAGCGTTTCAAACACTGATGTAAATGGAAAGATTATCTATTTAAATAGTCGGTAATTGTTTGAAATTATTGATTTGAGAAATTCGCGGATGGCCATATCGAACTACATTATACCACGTGACGCCATTCTTCCCTGTATCTTGCACCTATGCTTTTAACGCCATCGGCGCTCTCGTTTCACTTATGTGGGTGTATGTTGGCTCCACTTAACACGATACAGTCATTGTAGTTTAATTGAAAAATGCATCTTACAATGTGAGATGAGTTCTGGGTTCAAGCCCCAGCAGTGGCCTATCAAGTGTGAAATACGGAGCCATTATCATTAAATATACACAGTTCTTTCTTTAAACAATACAATTAAATATAAGGAATAATGTTAAAGGGGCATTGCTGCTTAGCTATTTTTGACATTGAATAACAGGGTTTATATACACCTCAAGGATAAATGCTTCTAAATTTGTAAAAAAACAAACCAGTCGAAGAGTGCAGAATATTAAACATTTGCAACTTTCTGATGTCTAAAATGTCTTAAATGCCACTTTAAGTTTGTATTTTTTTGTACAAAATGACCCATTTTGTGCTGTCCATTATCGGTTAATGTTTTACGCTGTCAGGTCCAGAAGCGCTCATTCTGTAGCTTGTTTGGACCATAATCTATAATGCGACCAAGTTTCAGCAGATTCGGCCCAGTGGTTCTGATTTTATACCCTGTGCCTATTGAGTATAAGTACTATTACTCACTGATTTATGCATTATGAGCTCGGCTGTTTTCGGAAAAAACCTCAGGTTTTGTCATAGCCAGCTCATTGTGTCATGTCGTGTCTTTTCGCCATCCGGCGTCTGCCATGCTAAAACCTTAACATGAACCCATTGTACCCACAATTTTTTTTCCTACCCATTTGTTTGTACCCAAATATTTTTCGTACCCAAATGTTTTTCGTACCCAAATGTTTTTTGTACCCATTTTTTTCGTACCAAATTTTTTTCATACCCAATTTTCTTTTTTCGTACCCAAATTTTTTTTCGTACCCAATTTTTATTTATCGTACCCAAATTGTTTTCGTACCCACATGTTTTCGTACCCAATTTTTTTTTTGTACCCACTTTTTTCGTAACCACTTTTTTTGTACCCAAATTTTTTTGTACCCAATTTTTGTCCGTACCCAAATTTTTTTCGTACCCATTTTTTTTCTACCCAATTTTTTTCGTACCCAAATTTTTTCGTACCCAATCATTTTATTGCCATTTTTCTTCGTACCAAAATTTTTTTCGTACCCAACTGTTTTCGTACCCAAATTTTTTATTCGTACCCATTTATTTTTTTCGTACCCAATTTTTTTTGGCGAAATAATCGGCTTTCAATTTGATTTGATCTCCCCACTCATTCCATCCCGCGAAACCCTTAAGGTGTCGCAACTCTGGTATGGAATGAGTGATGTATTGGACGTCATCATTGATGACGTTCATTCGAACGAATGATAAAGGGGGCTAAGTTTCATTAAGTTGAGGCATATAGTCGCGATTTGAGGCGCTTGAAAAGTGGTCGGTAACTTTTGCTGAAATTTGACATGTAAATGGACCAGAATGCGATCTACCTGTTGGCGTAGGCGTTATACCTGGGAAAAAATCTAGTTTTTGATGAAATCACGAAAAAGTTTCGCAAGTTTTACATAACCGGAATTACAAAATGCGCTTATGTGGATATACCGATTACCCTACCGAAATATCCCGAAATCAAACTTTCATATAAAACAATGTTTCATTCAGTGATTTCAGTGTATTTCGCAACAATCTATATTAAAATACGCAGTTTATCGATAAATAATCAATATTAATGGGGATTTCGTGGGATCTCGGGGATTCCTGGGGATTTTGGTAATTGCGGGAACTGTCGGTATTTTTTCACACCCAGTCAAAATGGCCGACTTCGACAGAAAGAACGCTTAAAAAGTTTTTACAAAATAACATTCATCACAAACGATGTAAAGTGAACGCTACTTATCCGTTTTGTAGATAAGTATACGATCCATTGGAAAACACTAACATTTGACATAAAAAAACGCCAGTGGATATGGAAATCTTCAGCTTTCGAAATAGCAGACGGCGTCGACCAATGGCTGCGAAAAGAACGCGAGAAAGTATTAACACAATAACATAATTCAAAATGATGTAAAGTGAACGCTAATTCGCTGTTTTGTAGATAAATATACGATCTATTGAAAAACCATAACATTTGACATAAAAACACCCGTGGATATGGAAATCTTCTGCGTAACGAAATAGCAGACATCACACGGCGTCTCATCTGACTGAGTCTACGCTGTTTGCCAAGGCCGATAGTATAATGAATGGAAATGCACAAACTCAGTAACTGGCAAGCATATATGCATAAGTAGGTTGTTTCGTGATTATTTACAAACGACTACATAATTCTTTTGGTTCAGCCAGTGCAACTTAACAGAAATAAGTATAAAAAGTTTCTACAACCTGACAACAATATGCCAACTTAATACAAGGTAAGTTGTTTACATTATTTAAAATATTGCAAGCTTACAGTACTCAACAATAAACAGCTGGTACAATGTAATATCATCGTTTTAATTTTAATAAGCCCTTGGTTAATTACCCTTTTTAATGTTATGGATCAATGCATCTCTAACACCTTCAATTGACTTGTTCATGAAAAATATACACCCTCAGTGCATGTTATCCCATACACCATCAATCACTTACTAAGGCTCGATTGGTCATTCTCGGCTCGGGTACTATTTACCGGTACATGTACCCCGGGTACTCTTAACTTTACTTACATGTTCCCCGGGTACGGTAAATAAACTTAAACATATCGCAAATATTAGATTGTATCCGAGTTGTATATCCGCCAAAAATCCGATGTCGTTAAACATGGTACCGATAACGTAAAACAATATTGTTAACCTTAAACAACTTTCTCTTTTAAAAAAACTGCATCAACATGCTTTTTAGTTTGAGTGTTGAGAGGACGCTGTAGGAATAAGCAAGTAATCAAGAATACGTCTCTGTTTCTGCTTTTATTTCCTTCATGTATAATGACGATAAGGATTGAAGACTAACATTGACAACAATGATCACAAGCATTTACGACTAACACTGACGACAAGCATTGTTAAATTAACAATTTAATTTGAATAATAAGATTATAGTACAACAGATATGCTTTTCAAAGTATAATATAATAGCATACACTCATTAGAATAAGAGGTTTCATAAATAACAATTTGAAACATTTTCAATCAATATCGAAATATCTTATACAATATTTATTACACAGCATGAATTAATTGTTAAAACATAATATAAATACCGAATATGGTGTTCCCCATTAACGGACCTTGCAAACCAAATAATGTTTCTTTAAAAAAATCTATGACGGTAAAAAGTGAGCGTGCGATGTCGCAGAAAATATTATACTTGACGACGTCATACAATGACGCGACTTTAAACAATTTAAGATTTAAAATTAAATCACATCATTGATTATAACAATGAGTTTTGATAATATAAATGCCATTGAACAGAAAATTGACATAAATGTAAACATAATTAATTTTTACAAAATACCCGACAACAACCGATTTAGTGTTAAAATTCCCGGGTACGTTTTAGTATATTTACCGTACCCAGGGTACGAGCCTTACTAACTGTATTATTATTATATCTCACCGACTACAAGGTACCTTTACCTTGTTGTGTTTATCAACCTGGAATTTATGTAAAATCCGGCTTTCTTTACTTTTATTTTTCATTCATTTGATTTCGCAATTGTTGACGTACCTCGTGGAAAATTATTTGAATCTTTGGATTTTAATGGCGACAAGCTGGAAGTGTCAATTTATTTTAAAAACGAATCTAAGATTTTAAGTATTGTGTGTTTTTCATGCATAATTCAGTGTTTTCCAGAAAATTGAGTACCAGTTATATGGCCGGCAACTATGCAGTAAAACAAAAGCATTTATGACATTTACTTAATATATTTGGGAAAAGAAGCTGTCATGTAAATGTAAGAGTAAATGTAACCGGCAGAATCGCTGGCTGCCGGTATTTAAAGAGAACACTGATAATAGTAAACTAAATCTCTACGACACGATTACAGCGTTGTAAAATTGTGTTTTGGGTGATAATGGTTAGTAATTCATACAAATGTTATTAAAAAATATTGTGCTTTAAAATTAATTTTGAGAATGGGATGGAAGAACAGAAAATGAAGAGCATACAGGGATGGAAATAAGTGGTTTCCCATGAGCCCGGGGCAAGTAGATTTTGGCCTGGGCAACTCAATTTCAAAAGTTGGTAAACTTGTTTTTTTTTAAATCTTAAAACAATTCAGTGCAATAAAAATTGAAAAACAATTGATCACCATGGATCAAAACTAGTTAAATAACATTCATTATATAGGAATAGGACATGATTCAATTCAGGCTCATAATAATACATCATGCATTGAACATGTGTATTGTCAGCAAATGTATATAATTATCTATTATTTTATTAAAAAAATGTATAATAATATTCACATGTTCATATTTCTGGGCTCGTTATTCTTTATCTGGGCAACCAAAATACTAAAGATGGTTGCCCACAATATTAAAAAGTTAGTTTCAATCCCTGGCATATAATTGTAACTTTATTGTTTAACTGCATTGCATTAAAATTGTGATTGAGGTAAGCTTGTTGTTTATAGTATATTTACTTTTTAGCTCGACTATTATATATGAAATATATATAGTGGACCTATCCTACTCACCCCGGCGTAGGTGCGCGCATTGGAATGTTTGCGTACCACCTCGAATATATGTCCTATGTCCATTGACATATTGCTTTCATACATGTATTTTGCTTCTTAACCAACATGACCCCAATGTATAAACAAAAGCAGATAACTGTATCAAGCATTTTGTAACTATTATGGCCTTTTTTTCACTAAGAATAAGCATATAATTGATAAATCTATTTTAAAGTTTGCGTACCACCTTTAAATTGCCACAACTTTTTTATTATGCTCTCCCCAAATTTTTTAAGGGGGGAGCATATAGTCGCCGCTTGGTCTGTCCGTCCGTGCACAATTTTTGTCCGGGCTATTTCTCAGCAACTAATGACTGGAATTCAATTTAACTTAATGGGAAGCTTCACTACCAAGAGGAGACATGCATATTATCAGCCGGTTCTGGTCAGATGATTTTTCACAGAGTTACAATGTATGGCCCTATGAAATTTTCCATTAAATGTACATATAACGCGATCTTCCTGTTGGCGTATTCGTTATTACTGGGAAAAATCTAGTTTTTGATTAAATCACGAAAAAGTGGTGTTTTTTATTGCGCAATCGCTATAAACACGTGGCTTGGCCGGAAGTTCATGTAACCTTAATAGCAACCCCAAGACAATTCACCCCCAGGAGACAATTCACGGGCTAGACAATTCAAATTAGATTTTTCTTACCCCAATTTTTCGATTTTCGTTATCATTTTTGTCGTACCAAAATGTTTTTCGTACCCAAATTTGTTCGTACCTAAAAAAAAATTCGTACCCATTATTTTCGTACCCAAATGTTTTTCGTACCCCATTTTTTTCCTTCCCCTTTTTTTTCGTGCCCAATTTTTTTTTGTACCCATTTTTTTCGTACCTTAATTTTTGTTCGTACCAAATTTTTTTCGTAACAATTTTTTTTTTTCGTACCCATTTTTTTCGTACCCAAATGTTTTTTGTTCCCAATTGTTTTCGTACCCATTTTTTTTTTCGTACCCAAATAAAAAAAATCGTACCCATTTTTTTAGTACCCAAATTTGTTTCGTACCCAAATTTTTATTTGTACACATTTTTTTCGTACCCAAATAGTTATCGTACCCTAATTTTTTTGTTTCCTTTATTTTTTCGTACTCTAATTTGTTTTCGTAACCAAATTAGTTTTTTTTCCTGCCCATTTTATGTTCATACCCAATATTTCTTCGTACACAAATTTGTTCGAACCCAAATTTTTTCGTACCCATATGTCATACTCAATTTTTTTTTGTACAAAAATTTTGTCGTACCTAATTGTTTATTCGTACCCATTTTTTTCGTACCCAAATAGTTTTTCGTACCTTTATTTTGTTCGTACCCTTTTTTTTTCGTACTCAAATTTGTTTTCGTACCCAAATTATTTTTTTTTTCGTACCCACTGCCCACATATTTTTTCGTACCAATTTTTTATTTTGAAATAATCGATTTTCAATTTGATTTGAACTCTCCACTCATTCCATCCCGCGAAACCCTTAAGGTGTCGCAACTCTAGTAATTTAACACATATTTAATAATTCATGTAAATTTAATTGCAATTGATCAACATTAAAATATCAAACATAACACACAAAACAAATCACTGAAAAAGTAAAATTGTCAAAATCGTACATCGTAAAATAATAATGTGAAAAGTAAAACGCATTGACTTACATGTCTTAATGACCGACCTGCTTGCAACATTGCGCTAATGAATATTCATAAGAGCCGTATTATTTTTCTAATTAATGGTATGTTATTCTGATGTTAAAACAAACCATCAATGATGAACTTTAAATCAAATTGGAATTTTTATAGCGTTTTACAACATTTGTTGACTTTTCGAACGCAGCATTTTTCAAACGTGAATATTTGAGTTATGAGTAAATATTTTGATTTAAATTTGTATATGTGATTATTTGACTACAGAATGTGCAAGCAAACGATGATTCATTCATCCGTGTCGATCGGATGCTTTAGCAAGTGTGGAAGGAAGCCTGCAACATGCCGATTGCGCTGTTGCGCCTATGAAATTGTATAAGAGATATATTGATTTTTAAATAAATTTTATGTTTTCCTGGTGTATCAACCCATCTTAAATGATGGAATTGAAATAAAATTAGAATCATATTGCGTTTCACCATATTTATGTGCAAAATAATATATATAACTACACCTACCCCACGTGCAAAAGCGCCCGATCGTCACGGATGAATGATGTTATCGTTATCTTGCACATAATATAGTCAAATGATCACATGTTATGCTCTGGTGTTAAATAATGTGATTAAATTTCCATGGGAAAACATGAGCGAAAAAGAAGAGACAAAAAAGGAAAAAAAACAGTGAAGGTGATAACAATGGACAATCACAAAAGGCGGGTCGTTTATCTAGTTTGAATTCAGCGGACTCTTTGAACGTAAGTGACATTTTAAATAAAACAAACAGTGTACTATACAATGATGTGCTTGCTGAAACGCTGAATTTATCTGACGTGTTTTATACGGAATCTTCACCTGAAACAAACCTTGCAATATGGCCACCCCCACCCCCACCCAAAAAAGTGACATGGCAACAACAAGTAACTGTCCTAAAGAGCCATCAAATGTAGATATTGTGATACATTTAAAGCGGATAGATGATCGCATTTCTTTGATGGATAAAAAATTCTAGGCCATTGATAAACTTGAGAAGAAAGTTGAATTGGTCAAGGTGATTTGAAGAAAATTTGGGCGTACCTGCATGATATTGACAAAATAACAAGTGAAATGTTAATGTTGATTGAATAAATACTGAAAGTGTATATTTTGCATTAGCTCAAGCAAGCAGTAAAATATCTTTCCTTGAAAAGCAGAGAGATGAACTTAAAATTTGATCTGACCTTTTTACAGTCGCAGTCTATGCGTAGTAATCTTTTATTTACAAACATTCCCGAGGCCACGACTGAAAATCCAGACACTACTGAGAAAAGGCTACGAGAATTCATGGTCGACAAAATAAAAATTGCACAAGAATTAGTAAACCAAATGTCTTTTGACTGAGTGCACCGTATGGGTTCCAAAGTTGACGGGAAAAATCGCAACATAGTAGCGAAATTTACCTTGTATAAGGAAAATGAACTAGCTCGTAAACAGTTGAATAATCTGAATGGCACACCATACTTTGTGAACGAGCATTTTCCTAAGGATACTTTCGACAAAAGGAGGCAGCTCATACCGAAAATGAAAGAGGCCCGGCGCGATGGCAAGACGTCCGATGTGGAGTGTAACCTTGGAAAAGTGAAGACGTGGTTTATTTCGCACGTGTAAAAATGTGTTTAAAAGTCAATTTAGAGTAAGAGTTAAACATAAAAAGTGATAAATATATGGACTCAAACAACCGGCAACAACTTATTTTTCACTTAGTATTAATAAGAAAATAAATTGTGTTAGAAAAACCTCAAATAAAAACATGAAACTCTTGGAGCATGTTTTTATCTAAAAAAATTGAATAATACAGACAAAAACACAATTAACGCACTTCAAAATTGACCCCAGAATTTTTCAATTTGACTCCTCAAAATTTCAGTCCAGGGGTCATTGACTCCTGGTTTTTATGGAATGAGTGCTATATTGACGTCATCATTTGATTTTAAATAGAAACAAATTCGTACCCATATTTCGTAACCATATTTTTTTTGTACCTATTTTTTTTTACCCATTTTTTCGTCCTTAAATTTTTTTCGTACCCACATTTTTTTTTCGTACCCATTTTGTTCGTACCCAAATGTTTTTTGTACCCTAATTTGTTCGTACACAATTCTTTTTTTTGTCCCCTTTTTTTTCGAACCCAAATGTTTTTCGTACCCATTTTGTTTTCGTACCCAATTTTTTTTTTGTACCCAAATTTTTTTGGTACCCAATTTTTTTTCGTACCCATTTTTTTTATACCCAAATGTTTTTCGTACCCAAATTTGTTCGTACCCAAAGTTTTTTTCGTACCCATTTTTTTCGTACCCAAATTTTTTTTCGTACCCATTTTTTCGTACCAAATGTGTCCGTTCCCAATTTTTGTCTTACTCAATTTTTTTTTCGTACCCATTTTTTTGGTTCCCAAATGGTTTTCGTACCCACATTTGTTCGTACCCAAAAAATTGTTCGTACCCATCTTTTTCGTACTCAAATGTTTTTTGTACCCAAATTTTTTCGTACCCAAATTTTGTTTCGTACCCATTTTTTTCGTAGCCAAATTTGTTTCGTACCAAAACTTTTATTCGTACCCATTTCTTTTGTACCCAAATAGTTTTTTCGTACCGTAATTTTTTTCGTTCCCTATATTTTTCGTATTCTAATTTGTTTTCGTAACCAAATTGTTTTTTTTCCTACCCACATTTTTTTCATACCCATTTTTTTTTTCGTACACAAAGTTGTTCGTACCCAAATTTTGTTCGTACCCATTTGTTCGTAGTCATTTTTTTTTCGTACCCGAATTGTTTCGTACCTAATTTTTTATGGAATGAGTGATGTATTGGACGTCATCATTGATGACGTTCAATCGAACGAATGATAAAGGGGGCTAAGTTCCGTTAAGCTGGGGCAAATCACTGCGATTTGGGTCTCTTGAAAACTGGTCGGTAACTTTTGCTGAAATTTGACATGTATATGGAGAAGAATGCGATCTACCTGTTGGCGTAGGCGTTATACCTGGGAAAAATATAGTTTTTTGATTAAATAACGAAAAAGTTTCGCAAGTTTGACAAAACCGGAATTAAAAAATGCGGTATGTGGATATACCGAATTCCCTACCGAAATCCCCGAAATCAAACTTTGATAAAACAATGTTTCATTAGTGATTTCAGTGTACTTCGCAGCAATCTATATTAAAATACGCAGTTTTTCGATAAATAATCAATATGAATGGGGATTTCGTGGGATCTCGGGGATTCCTGGGGATTTTGGTAATTGCGGGAAAGTCGGTATTTCTTCACACCCGTCAAAATGGCTGCTTCGTCAGAATGAACGCTTAGAAAGTATTTACAAAAAAAACATCATCACAAACGATGTTAAGTGAACGCTACTTATCTGTTTTGTAGATAAGTATACGATCCATTGGAAAACACTAACATTTGACATAAAAAAACGCCAGTGGATATGGAAATCTTCATCGTTCGAAATAGCAGACGGCGTCGACCAATGGCTGCCAATACAGGTTCGAAAAAAATGCAAGAAAGTATTAACAAAATAACATAATTAAAAATGATGTAAAGTGAACGCTGATTCGCTGTTTTGTAGATAAGTATACGATCTATTAAAAAACCATAACATTTGACATAAAAACACCCGTGGATATGGAAATAGCAGACATCACACGGCGTCTCATCTGATTCTACGCTGTTTGCCAAGGCCGATAATATAATGAATGGAAATGCACAAACTCAGTAACTGGCAAGCATATATGCATTAGTAGGTTGTTTCGTGATTATTTAGAAACGACTACATAATACTTTTGGTTCAGCCAGTGCAACTTAACTGAAATAAGTATAATAGTTTCTACACCTGACAACAATGTGCCAACTTTATACAAGGTAAGTTGTTTACATTATTTAAAATATTTCAAGCTTACAGTATACAACAATAAACAGCTGGTACAATGTAATGTCATCGTTTTAATTTTAATAAGCCCGTGGTTAATTACCCTTTTTTATCTTATGGATCAATGCATCTCTAACACCTTCAATTGACTTGTTCATGAAAAATATACACCCTCAGTGCATGTTATCCCATACACCATCACTCACTTACTAAGGCTCGATTGGTCATTCTCGGCTCGGGTACTACTTACAAGTTCATGTACCCCGGGTAGTCTTAACTTTACTTACATGTACCCCGGGTACGATAAATAAACTTAAACATACCCGCAAATATTAGATTGTATCCGAGTTGTATATCCGCCCAAAACCCGATATCGTTAAACATGCTACCGATTAACGTAAAACAATATTGTTTACCTTAAACAAACTTCTCTTTTAAAAAATCTGCATCAACATGCTTTTTAGTATGAGTGTTGAGAGGACGCCGTAGGAATAATCAAGTAATCAAGAATACGTCTCTGTTTCTGCTTTTATTTCCTTCATGTATAATGACGATAAGGATTGACGACTAACATTGACGACAATGATAACAAGCATTGAAAACTAACACTAACAACAAGCATTGGCGACTAGATGTAACATTGACGATTCTCTACAATAAATGAAATTAACAATAAAGAATGAATAATAAGATTATAGTACAACATATCTGCTATTCGAAGTATAATATGATAGCATACACTCATTAGAATAAAAGGTTTCATAAATAACAATTTGAAACATTTTCAATAAATATCGAAATATCTTATACAATATTTATTACACAGCATGAATTAATTGTTAAAACATAATATAAATACCAAATATGGTGTTCCCCATTTAACGGACCTCGCAAACCAAAAAATGTTTCTTTAAAAAAATCTATGATGGTAAAAAGTGAACGTGAGACGTCGCGGAAAATATACTTGACAACGTCATACAATGACGCGACTTTAAACAATTCAAGATTTTAAATTGAATCACATTAATGATTTTAAAAATGAGTTTTGATAATACATTGTATAAATGCCATTTAACAGAAAATTGACATAAATGTAAACATAATTAATTTGTACAAAATAGCCGACAACAACCGATTTAGTGTTAAAATTCCCGGGTACGTTTTAGTATATTTACCGTACCCAGGGTACGAGCCTTACTAACTGTATTATTATTATATCTCACCGACTACCTTTACCTTGTTGTGTTTCAACCTGAAATTTATGTAAAATCCGGCTTTCTTTACTTTTATTTTTCATTCATTTGATTACGCAATTGTTGACGTATCTCGTGGAAAATTATTTGAATCTTTGAATTTTAGTGACGACAAGCTGGAAGTGTGAATTTATTAACCAGGTTTTCCGAAGGAAAAAACTGGTTATTTTAAAAATGAATCTAAGATGTATTTAATTTTTGTGTGTTTGTCATGCATAGTTCAGTGTTTTCCAGAAAAAATTGAGTAGCCAGTTATATGGCCGGCAACTATGCAGTAAAACCAAAGCATTTGTGACATTAACTTGATATATTTGGGAAAAGTAGCCGGCATCAAGAGTTAATGTAACCGGCAAAATCGCTAGCTGCCGGTATTTAAAAAGAACACTGATAATAGTAAACTCAATCTCTACGACGGGATTACAGCTTTGTAAAATTGTTTTTTGGGTGATAATGGTTAGTAATTCATACTAATGTTATTAAAAAATATTGTGCTTTAAATTTAATTTTGAGAATGGGATGGAAGAACAGAAAATGAAGAGCATACAGGAATGGAAATAAGTGGTTTACCGTGAGCCCGGGGCAAGTAGATTTTGGCCTGGGCAACTCAATTTCAAAAGTTGGTAAACTTCTTTTTTTTAAAGCTTAAAACAATTCACTGCAATAAAAATTGAAAAACAATTGATCACCATGGATCAATACTGGTTAAATAACATTCATTATTTAGGAATAGGACATGATTCAATTCAGGCTCATAATAAAAACATCATGCATTGAACATGTGTTGTCAGCAAATGTATTTAATTATCTATTATTTTATTAAAAGAATGTATAATATTCACATGTTCATATTTCTGGGCTCGTTATTCTTTATCTGGGTAACCAAAATACTAAAGATGGTTGCCCACAATAGTAAACAGTTAGTTTCAATCCCTGGCATATCATTGTATCTCTATTGTTATAAGCATTGCATTAAAGTTGTGATTGAGGTTAGCTTGTTGTTTATAGTATATTTACATTTTAGCTTGACTGTTATATATGAAATATATATAGTCGAGCTATCCTACTCAACCCGGCGTCGGCGTGCGCATTGGAATGTTTGCGTACCACCTCAAATATATTTCCTATGTCCATTGACATATTGCTTTTATATTTTGCATACTTCATTACCGACATAACCCCAATCTATAAACAAGAGCAGACAACTCATTAACTGTATCAAGCTTTTTAACAGAATTAGGCCCTTTTTCACTTAGAATATGCATATTATTGATAAATCTATGTTAAAGTTTGCATTTGACCTCAAATATTTTTATGTCCCTTGACATATTGCGTTCATACACCATGTATTTTGCTTATTAACCAACATGACCCCAATGTATAAACAAGAGCAGATAACTGTATCAAGCATTTTGTAACAATTATGGCCTTTTTTTCACTTAGAATAAGCATATAATTGATAAATCTATTTTAAAGTTTGCGTACCACCTTTAAATTGCCATAACTTGTTTATTATGCTCCCCCCCCAAATTTTTTAGGGGGAGCATATAGTCGCCGCTTCGTCTGTCCGTCCGTGCACACTTTTTGTCCGGGCTGTTTCTCAGCAACTAATGACTGGAATTCAATTAAACTTAATGGGAAGCTTCACTACCAAGAGGAGACATGCATGTTATCAGCCGGTTCTGGTCGGATGATTTTTCACAGAGTTACAATGTATGGCCCTTTGAAATTTTCCATTAACTGTACATAAAGTGCAATTCTTGTCCGGGCTATTTCTCAGCAACCAATGACCGGCATTAAATGAAATTTATGGGAAACTTCACTACCAAGAGGACATGTGCATATTATCAGCGGGTTCTCGTCGGATGATTTTTCACAGGGTTATGGCCCTTTGAAATTTTATATTGAACATATAGTGCAATTCTTGTCCGAGCTATTTCTCAGCAACTTATTATGGGAATTCACTGAAACTTCATGGGAAGCTTCACTACCAACAGGAGTTGTGCATATTATCAGCCGGTTATGGTCGGTTGATTTTTCACAGAGTAATGGCCCTTTAAAATTTTCTATAAACTGTACATATTTATGTCGTGCAATTCTTGTCCGGGCTATTTCTCCCCAACTACTGACTGGAATACAATGAAGCTTTATGGGAAGCTTAACTACCTCTAGGAGATGCGCATGTTATAAGTGGGTTCGGGTTAGATGATTTATTTAGAGAGTTATGGCCCTTTGAAATTTTTAAGTTACTTAACCATCCATTGTATTATTTTGTCCAAAGTTATGCCCCTCAAGACGTTTCCTTTTATCTGAATATATAGTGCAATATTGTAACCAAAAACCTTTGGGGAGCATCACCCGTCACCGATTGTTTCTTGTTTATCATCAAATTTGATTCATGCTTTGACAAAACAACACTAACCTGACATACCACAATGGACACCACCCAAACATGAAATAAAATCTCATTAGTTTGTTTTATGTCTTTACAAATATTAAATGTTTTCGCACCAAAATAGTTTTCGTACCTTCATTTTTTTTGTTCCCTATATTTTTTCGTACTCTAATTTGTTTTTGTAACCAAATTTTTTTTTCGTACCCAATTTTTTTTCGTAACCATTTTTTTTTGTACCCAAATTTTTTTCGTGCCCATTTTTTTCGTACCGAAATGTTTTTCGTACCCAAATTTGTTCGTACACATTTTTTTTTCGAACCCATTTTTTTCGTACCCAAATGTTTTTCGTACCCAAATTTGTTCGTACCCAACAATTTTTTCGTACGTAAATTGTTTCGTTCCCAAATTGTTGTCGAAATAATCGGCTTTCAATTTGATTTGATCTCCCCACTTATTCCATCCCGCGAAACCCTTAAGGTGTCGCAACTCTAGTATCGAATGAGTGATGTATTGGACGTCATCATTGATGACGTTCAATCGAACGCATGATAAAGGGGGCTAAGTTTCGTTAAGCTGGCGCATATAGTCGCGATTTGGGTCTCTTGAAAACTGGCCGAACACGTTTGCTGATATTTGACATGTATATGGACAAAAATGTGATCTACCTGTTGGCGTAGGCGTTATACCTGGGATAAATCTAGTTTTCGAGTATTTTGTGTTTAAATATTTTTTCTGCGAAACACAACGCACGTAGATAAACATTGTGACGTAACGTCATGAAAAGCGCTTAGGCTAGCTTCCATCTTGTTAAGAAACAAAGAAACTAAGTTACGCGGTATTTATTCAATATATATACAGTTAGGCGTTAAATCTATAATCAACGACGTAATAATTGTGTTTAAATATCAATACGAAGTACACAAGCATGTCTTTTGTGCAGATCGAGTGTGGTTGTTTAGATATTCATGACATAAATCTTTGTTATTGTGTGCGACGAGTTGAAGAAAGGTTTACACGGCGAGGCTTTCCGAGACGTGTCGGATAAATGTAAGTACACACTGGTATTAACATGGTATTCTATTTGTCGGATAATATCTTTAATATACGTGTGTTCTTATAAATATCCAATGTTATTCAAATTACAAATGCCTGATAACGTTTGATGAATTCGTTTTATCAATATGCATTAACATTCAAGGGGAATAATTTTATTGGAACGTGCGATTGAATGTGTGATGTTTGGATAATTAGTTGTTAAGCAATAAAAATGATAAGTATTCAGTTTGCTTTATCTCCTTTTTATTAAAAGCATTGTTTTACTGGGGTTTTTTCCTTAAAGTAAAACAGTTAAGTCGTCATTTTATCTTGACTTTAAGATATTGAAATAGAAGTCGGATATTTTATAATTCGGATGTTGCTACGCAAGTTAGTTGTCGACATAATATACTGATTTATTGTTTTCCTATGCAGTTGTGCAGCTGCATTCTAAGAAATGATGCGCTATTTAATTTATAAAATGTCTGCCTGTCCCTGATAATAATAAGTCTTTAACTTAACAAACCCGAGCAATGTCCATGGCCTGTCAAGATAATAAAAATATGTACAGCGGAGCAATATCAATGTCAGACTGATGTCTGGTTAGCGCAGTGATTTGTCCACCAGATTCTCACATAGGTTATTCCGGTTGTTAACACCACAATTTAACACTACATTTTTTTATATAGCTGGTAATTACAATTGATAAATTTCATTGTTTTAATTAAATTGTTTGCACAAATTTGGACACTCATCATGTCTGGGATATGCTGGGTAAAATGGCCTTTGAATCAAAACAGACATCTTTGAATCTGCGATATGTAACAGTTTAAGTTTAAGACGTGTAAAATACCAGTATATAAATCTGAAAATATCCCACTAAACTAGGATGTACACCCTCAGTAATTTTATACCATACAAGAGAGCGAAGATGTTATGAAATACCTATCTGGTGTGGCGTATTTTCATTTTAACTCTGGATTTTAATGATGACAAGTCGGATGTGCAGTGAGTTGAATATTTTTATACGTATATTGTGTGATGTAATCTCATTAAAACACATTACATATAACAGTTAAATATTTTTTAACGAATCAAAAAAATAAAAAAGTTTACTGGTAAATAAAACTCCTAAATTCCGTATAAGGACTGTACATTACCAGTGATTTTTTCTGCCCATAATTACAGCCTCTTACAGGCCATTTCCTAATGGCAAAAAGTAGCAATTTTTCCCAATCGGACATAAATTTCCCCCAAAATATGCAAAACTTTGCCAATAAACTAAATTATTGGTTTATTGAGTTTATTATACAGCAATTTAATTTCCCAGCACTTTATGATATAAATTTTAGAAATCGTGCATTTATAAATAATTTGTGAACTGTAATTTATAATCATTATCATAATTATAATGTTTACTTTTTCCCAATTGCATGGACTTTCTTGCTTTTTCCCAATCCATAAGGCACAGGCTGTAAAATATAAAGCGAAAAAAATCACTGGTTACAGCAATGTGTGAAACAACGTCATTAAAAACAAAAAAATATGTTTGACCACACTGGTGGGTAATTATGTTTACGAAAAATACAAACAATATAGATTTATGATATTACATGTTAGATTTTTATCACCCATAATCACTCATAAAGCTATTTTAATATTTATGTACATGTACATGTACATGCTTAGACAGTTTGTTAAAGCCAGTGCCTTTTGGCTTCGGAAAATAAGCATGATAAACCAAAAAATCAGGAAAAATAGCCTATACACCATACAATTGAGAAAAATGAAGAATAATTCATATGATTACAATAAAAATTGTTTTTAAGTGCATGTTTGAGTGCATATTTAAATTTATATTATAAAATGCTGCTTCAATTTCTTCTTACCTTTCATAGGTAAACAATGAAATATCATCTGCTAGTGCCAAATATGAATGGGAAAGCTGATTTATGGTCATATCGTAGCAAAAGTGAAGAAAATATGTGCATTAAATGAATGAATTCAGATTTTGTTATCTGGAATAGTTGTATTTCAAATAGATCCCCAACGGCCCAACCTATTATGGCTTAATAAGGGCTAAATTGCTTTGGGATTTAAAATCAAAAGGCATATTGAATGATCGTTTAGCGTTAATGTGCTACATGATGTCTGAATTCATCGCCAGGGACTCTGTGAGCCATTAACGCAACAATAGCTTGTGCGTATAGCATGATCATTTAAACAGAGCCCCATTCCACCAACATGGAATGGCGGACATATTTACAATATGGACATAGCAGCAGGCATTCAATTAAGCCAGCCTTCATATTTCATAAAATTATAAATATAACAAGCTTTATCGCTTCCTTTTATTCATAAAAAAAACTTAAAATACATAAATGAATTTTTTTTTATCTATTTCTATTGGGTATTTTTACTTTTCAGGTAGCAGAATGTCTGCGGCTTATCCGAGGGCCAATTGATAAAAGTTGTTGATGCCAAAACAGGTAATAATAATAAATTATCAGGTACACAAGCAAATAAAAATATTTTTGATGCTAAAGGTGTGGAAGACTGTCAAATTCAGGTTTAGGGTCCCTAAAATCCTTATGGTCTTGTAATTCCTGATGCAGAATGTATTGATAGTGCTGAGTCCTGACACGTAAAGCTTGTGCTTTGTTCGCAGTGTTAGTTTGCTCTGAACAGGTTTACCCTTATTCCTGCCATTAATGCAGTCCCGCTGAGTTGATTTGCTACATGTACTTGTAAACCTACAATTAGCTTATTATCCCCACGCCTTTTAGCTCGTCCGTTGTGCGTTGCGCGGCGTCAACATTAGCCTTTTTAACTCTCCAGAGGCCACATTTAATGTCCAATCTACATGAAATTTGGTCAGAAGATTGGTTTCAATGATATCTTGGAAGAGTTCGAAAATGGTTACGTTTGCTTGAAAAAACATGGCTGCCAAGGGCCGGGGCATTTTTCCTTATATGGCTATATAAGGCTATAGTAAAATCTTGTTAACACTCTAGAGGCCACATTTATAGTCCGATCTTCATGAAACTCGGTCAGACGATTCATCCCAAAAATATTTTGGATGAGTTCGAAAATGATGCCGGTTGGTTGAAAAATATGGCCGCCAGGTGGTGGGGCATTTTTTCTAATATGGCTTTAGTAAAACCTTGTTAACACTCTAGTGGCCACATTTACTTCGTATTTTTTTCGTACCCATCTTTTTCGTACTCAAATGTTTTTTGTACCCAAATTTATTTGTGCCTAAATTTTGTTTCGTACCCTTTTTTTGTTCGTACCCAAATTTGTTTCGTACCCAAACGTTTATTTGTACTCATTTTTTAGTACCCAAATAGTTTTTTCGTATCCTAATTTTGTTCGTTCCCTATATTTTTTATACTCTAATTTGTTTTGTAACCAAATTGGTTTTTTTCCTACCCAATTTTTTTCCTACCCATTTTTTTTCGTATACAAATTTGTTTGTACCCAAATTTTGTTCGTACCCATTTGCTCGAAGTAAAAAAAATTCGTACCCGAATTTTTTCGTACCTTATTTTTTAATTTGTACCCATTTTTTCGTACCCAAATAGTTTTTCGTACCCTTACTTTTTTCGTACCCTTTTTTTGTACTCAAATTTGTTTTCGTACCCAAATTTGTTTTTTTTCGTACCCACATATTTTTTCGTACCAACTTTTTTTAGAAATAATCGATTTACATTTTTTATAGAAATAATCGATTTTAAATTTGATTTGATCTCTCCACTCATTCCATCCCGCGAAACCCTTAAGGTGTCGCAAGTCTAGTACCTATCAATAAGTGCATATAATATTGTACTTTCTGTACATTATCTGGTTTTATGTATAAACATTGTTTGTTTTGTCTAATTTTTAACCGTAAATAACATTGTTTTACCTTTGTTTTGTATGTGGCCTTAAAGAGGTAACCGTTTGGCGACACGCAAGTTATTACCTGTGAATATATAAATATTCTCATTAAATTTCTTTTAAATATTGTCTTAACGCCAGTCTGGGGGGACGTCCTTATTTCATAGCCCAATCCTCTATAAGTTCCATACAGACAGGGTCTTAGGTTGGAGCATCACGGCTATATTCCCTTTCTGCAAGTGTTCAACATTGTGCCACACTTACAAATACATGCTAATCTTAATACTTAATCTAATTTATAACTATATTGCATTACCAATCTCAATTGTTTGTTAGAAACTATATAATTGCATGTTTACATGCAAATCCCCTTCTTTTTTTTCTTATGACAGCTATTAAAACAGGCTCTACCTTCCCCTATTAATTAAAGTTAACAAATCTCAATATCTTACCATCGCTTAGAGCTCCTAGCATAACATTTAGCTCAAACACCAAATGACACCTATCTATAGGTTTATTATGTATGTAGATATATAGTGGCAATGTTGAACCACTTTGTGATCGGAAAAAAAACACTTAAAAATTAATAATTTTTGCATATATTATAAATATCACACTTTCGTGTAATCTCTTTTTTCTCCCTAGAAACATTGAATTAAAAGTATTATTATGTTAATTTTAACAATAAAACCACATATCACAAAGTCTTAAGACTCCAACAAACCCATTGCAGTATATACTGAACAGTGGGTCTAGTAATGATGATGCCACATACAACAGTATGTGTTTTCACCATCTTTACTTATAAAAATTGGGCTATTCTCTCTCTCTCCTTTAAAAAAAACAACATACAATAACAACATCATATTAATAATAATAATTAATAATAAGTATAGTAACATAACATAACCATAGTAATTTATTACTATAAAACAAGTCCAAGTTCTTTTGGATGTAAATATCCTTTTTCTTTCATTTCTATATTTTCTGCATAGACATATTACTGTTTACTTTTTGTAAAGTGCAATGTCAAGGTCGTCCGCCGTGGGAAAATTTCTATTTTAAAACGGATTGGCCTATTTGTAATTCTTAAATACAAACGCCGCTTTTTAACAGCGTTAGGCTCAGCCAGTGCAAAGCTATTTTTTTTAAACTACTAGATGTTTATTAAAGCACCGCACCAACACTGCAAAGTTTTCTATTTGTATCAATGGTACAGCCAAGTAAAATCGGGCTGTCCATTTTATGGCCGTTTTCGACCTTTTAAATGCAGAGTTTTATATGTTAAGCAGTGTGCTCGGGCAATGGTCTATTAACCGAAGTACCGAGGGTAAACAACCCCATAAGTCAGTCTGAATAATTTAGATTGTTTTCATGTCTTATGCGGTGAGGCGTAAAATGTGATAAACATATTCGATTGGCGTTAGGAAATTGTTGCAAAACAGTACTTTCACACCCGGATGAAACAACATGTGTTACTCTTGTGTTATGACATTGTAATTATTTGCGCACAATATAGCATTTACATAAATGATTTGATTTTGTGTGTGTACGTTTACTGTGATCCAGAAGGCTTGATAATTCATTTTCCAAATTCGGAATACATTCATTTTCAGTTTATATTGGATGATTCATATTTAAAAGGTAAGTCGTCAATAGATGGTTTAATTAAATAAAAACAATTATTCAAATCTATATATTTATAAAATATTTTTTCTTTGTTGGTTCAATCGAGCGTAGACATTCATGAGTTGTAGTCCCTTTTCCCCTTTATTTATGAAATGTATTATAATGTGTTTGGTGGGAAAAACGTTTTTCGAAATAATGCCATGTGTTTATCATTATCGAGTTTTTATTAAGTATGCGATGATGACAGAAATTATTGAACTGACGTCTATCATGTATTTATCTTAATCATGTTTTATTATTTAAAGCTATTTTTAATATCGACACTTTTTGTCAAGTTTCTTTTTTTTTCCATGTTAATGCTCTCATTCATAAAAATCATGATTAGTATGATGAACAGAAAATACAAAATATCGTATTCACTTAAGAGTATTACAGCTCATCCTGATCCCTATTATATATTATATAACATAGTAATTCACTATGTGTGAGAGCGTTGTGATTTCATGTACACAATTATTAATATATTCAGTTCATGTGTCAGTGTGTTATATTTCGCCCTAAGATGACGATTTGCGTAAACATGTTTTCGATATTCAAATGTATTTAGTTCTGAACTTGGCCGTATCGCGTCGCACATATACAGTATTGACTCAAAATAATATGTCAGCAATTACCATAAACATTTTATTGCCAACATATGGGTTTTTACAAAAGTTAAGTCATGCATCGATTCATACTGTGATACACAAGTAAAAGGTAATGTGTATTTAAACATTAAACGTTGTAAAACTTGATGCGACATCGAACATTATCAAGTAGCGTGTACATGTTCAGGTTGGGTAATTCTGAACGGCATCTGAACCTTCTTGTAGCCACGCAGATTGAAATTTGATGAATTGAATTAAACATCAGAAATTGAGTGAGAGTCTGCTGTAACTGATATACACTTGGAGACTTTTTTAACGCAACACGTATTCAAATAAATATAGTTCCTATATTTTATAAAGATTTAGCTGAAATTTGGACTCAGGGTAATTTAACACATATTTAATAATTCATGTAAATTTAATTGCAATTGATCAACATTAAAATATCAAACATAACACGCAAAACAAATCACTGAAAAAGTAAAATTGTCAAAATCGTACATCGTAAAATAATAATGTGAAAAGTAAAACGCATTGACTTACATGTCTTAATGACCGACCTGCTTGCAACATTGCGCTAATGAATATTCATACGAGCCGTATTATTTTTCTAATTAATGGTATGTTATTCTGATGTTAAAACAAACCATCAATTATGAACTTTAAATCAAATTGGAATTTTTATAGCGTTTTACAACATTTGTTGACTTTTCGAACGCAGCATTTTTCAAACGTGAATATTTGAGTTATGAGTAAATATTTTGATTTAAATTTGTATATGTGATTATTTGACTACAGAATGTGCAAGCAAACGATGATTCATTCATCCGTGTCGATCGGATGCTTTAGCAAGTGGGGAAGGAAGCCTGCAACATGCCGATTGCGCTGTTGCGCCTATGAAATTGTATAAGAGATATATTGATTTTTAAATAAATTTTATGTTTTCCTGGTGTACCAACCCATCTTAAATGAAGGAATTGAAATAAAATTAGAATCATATTGCGTTTCACCATATTTATGTGCAAAATAATATATATAACTACACCTACCCCACGTGCAAAAGCGCCCGATCGTCACGGATGAATGATGTTATCATTATCTTGCACATAATATAGTCAAATGATCACATGTTATGCTCTGGTGTTAAATAATGTGATTAAATTTCCATGGGAAAACATGAGCGAAAAAGAAGAGACAAAAAAGGGAAAAAAAACAGTGAAGGTGATAACAATGTACAATCACAAAAGGCGGGTCGTTTATCTAGTTTGAATTCAGCGGACTCTTTGAACGTTAGTGACATTTTAAATAAAACAAACAGTGTACTATACAATGATGTGCTTGCTGAAACGCTGAATTTATCTGACGTGTTTTATACGGAATCTTCACCTGAAACAAACCTTGCAATATGGCCACCCCCACCCCCACCCAAAAAAGTGACATGGCAACAACAAGTAACTGTCCTAAAGAGCCATCAAATGTAGATATTGTGATACATTTAAAGCGGATAGATGATCGCATTTCTTTGATGGATAAAAAATTCTAGGCCATTGATAAACTTGAGAAGAAAGTTGAATTGGTCAAGGTGATTTGAAGAAAATTTGGGCGACCTGCATGATATTGACAAAATAACAAGTGAAATGTTAATGTTGATTGAAGAAATACTGAAAGTGTATATTTTGCATTAGCTCAAGCAAGCAGTAAAATATCTTTCCTTGAAAAACAGAGAGATGAACTTAAAAATGATCTGACCTTTTTACAGTCGCAGTCTATGCGTAGTAATCTTTTATTAACAAACATTCCTGAGGCCACGACTGAAAATCCAGACACTACTGAGAAAAGGCTACGAGAATTCATGGTCGACAAAATAAAAATTGCACAAGAATTAGTAAACCAAATGTCTTTTGACTGAGTGCACCGTATGGGTTCCAAAGTTGACGGGAAAAATCGCAACATAGTAGCGAAATTTACCTTGTATAAGGAAAATGAACTAGCTCGTAAACAGTTGAATAATCTGAATGGCACACCATACTTTGTGAACGAGCATTTTCCTAAGGATACTGTCGACAAAAGGAGGCAGCTCATACCGAAAATGAAAGAGGCCCGGCGCGATGGCAAGACGTCCGATGTGGAGTGTAACCTTGGAAAAGTGAAGACGTGGTTTATTTCGCACGTGTAAAAATGTGTTTAAAAGTCAATTTAGAGTAAGAGTTAAACATAAAAAGTGATAAATATATGGACTCAAACAACCGGCAACAACTTATTTTTCACTTAGTATTAATAAGAAAAGAAATTGTGTTAGAAAAACCTCAAAATAAAACATGAAATGACGTAATCACAAAGAATGGGCGACGCCATTTTGAATTTCGCAGACATGTTTTTCCACGAGACGAACTGTTTAAAAAGCGTAAGGTAGACTATAGAAATTGTACCACTCAAAATACCACTCACAATAAATATGCAACAAGATAAAAAGGACGTGAAAGCCGGTGATAAGCGACCACGAGACAATATAAGCAGCGTAAGCAGCGTGAGTAATACCAGCCTGTGTGAAAAAGCTGATGTAAAACAAAAGAAAAAGAAACAGAAAAACGTGATACAAGTAACGATAGTAACGATAGTAACGATACTGAGACAGATATGGTGATTGCAAAAGAACTTAAAAGCATAAACGAAAAACTGAGCAATGTCCTTACAAAAGACAGCAACGATCTCAAAGACTGAATTAAGGAAATAGTTATCCAATTAAAAGAAGAACTTCTGGGTACAATTGTACAAAGAGTGGATAAATCGAAGGAGAGTTATTCGAAAAAGAACTCGAAAATGCCAAGAGTGCCAAGCAAATACACCAGCTTCGGAACGAACTACTTGAGCAAAAGATAGAAAACGAACGCCTTAAAAAAGCAATGAAGTCCATCGCGTCTGCCAATGAGCTCCATTTTATCGAAGTGGAACAATACAGCAGAAGAAATAATATAAGAATAGAAGGTATCGAAGATAGCGAAACAGAAAACTATACTGAAACATCAGAAAAACTGATCAAAACTTTAAACGCTCACATTCCTTACCTGAACCTAGCAAAATCCGACATCGACATCAGTCACCGACTTGGACCCTTTCAGCCACAGAAAGAGAGACCGATAATAATTAAATTGGTCTCAACAATGAGGAGAAATCAAATTATGAAGGCAGCGAAAATACTGCGCTCGAAACCAAAGCCTGTGTATGTAAACGACCACCTTACGAGGACAAACGCCGAAGTGTTCGCCTGTGTTAGGAAAAACAGTCCGATATTGTGAAATCGTCATGGACAAGAGAGGGAACTATTTGCGACAGAGACATAAACGACCAGACACATATGGTAAACGCGGAACAGTATCGCTTCTGGCTTGACCTCCCTTGGCCGAAGTAAAAACTCAAAGAGTGAAATGAGCCTTTTTTTACAAACGCTATAGAGCATACGTTTTGATAGTTTTACTCAACCACCGCTGACAAATTACGGGAGCCACGTGGAAACCATTCAAGCCAGAGACAGAGAATTAATTATGACAACCTGAATTATCTAAACTGTGTGTATGCAGGCGTTTAAAATTTTATGTAAACAGCTAATACATAAAAAAACATTAAATATTTCCTACATCAGTACATGTAGTTTATTAACATAACAATCAATAAACGATAACATAAATAACATTCATGTTTGTGAAAACATATTGGATTATATACGTCATTCATGTTAGTACTATTTGTCATGTTTTTGATGGGGTAGATGTCAAAAATATCTTTAAGTTTTTAAGATACTTTAATTTTAATGAAAATTGAAAGTAAACACAAACTACGTTAAAATATGTACACGTACTATTTAAAGCTGTACTGACAGTTTTTAAACACACATTACATCAACCAACATATTATGTACTCGTTTTATTATCGAGAGTAAAAAAACCGTTAATAGCTAAGAGTCAAAATAATTGGAAGTCAAAGAATATTCAAGCTTTTATTAGGGGGCGGTTAAAGGTTAACGGTGTGTGATATAATGGTTATTTACATAGATCCGTTGGGAAAAAGCGTTATAAAAACACTTTAAGAGCCGTTATACATTGTTCAGTGTTTGTGAAAAAGTAATATTTTGGTTGTGCAAACAATTTCTGTATGTATATTCTTTTCTTAATTTTGCAACTGTATTTGTGCCGAAGTTTGTTCCATTTTTATTTCACGTACGATACAAGTGTCAGTACAATCCTTTATAACATATATATGATGAAAACAAAATCATATGTATAATACTTAAAGCTTGAATAAATGTTATACTAACAAATGAATTTAATTGGTACTAAAAATATCTTAATAATGTATTTAGCGAATGGACCACTCAGTCTGTATGAATTACTCAGGACTGTAGATATGCACACATTGTTGTTGTTTATACGCCTTGTACGTGCTCTTAATTAAATTGTTGTGATTGTAAGAACACATTATTTGTTGCTGTTGTAGATTATGTTTTATGTAGATCTACAGTATTCTTGTACGTGTTTTTTTCTCTAATTAACTTGTACGTGTTTTACTTTAATTGTTGTGATTGTATGAACACAATACTTTAAGGTGTGTCGTGTGAAAAAAGTACGTCGATATCTCCAAGGTCAAGTCACTCTTGGATTTCTAAGATCAAATACTTGTCGAGGCCATAACTTTATCATTTATTGTGAGATTTTAAAATCATTTGGCAAATATGTTCACCACTATGGGACGGTGTGTCGCGCGAAAGAATTACGTCAATATCTCCAAGGTCAAGGTCACACAATTTAGTTCAAAGATCAAATATGGCCATAAATGAGCTTGCCTGGGCAATAACTATATCGTTCATAGTGAGATTTTAAAACCATTTGGCACTCTTTTTTAACAGCATTGGAAGGTCTGTCGCGCGAAAGAATTACGTTGATATCTCAATGGTCAAGGCCACACTTTAAATTCAGAGATCAAACATGGTTATAAATGAGCTTATCCGGGCCATTTTTACACGTGCGAAATAAACCACGTCTTCGTTTTTCCAAGGTTACACTTGTGCGTCGCGCGAAAGAATTATGTTGATATCTCCATGGTCAAGGTCACACTTTAAATTCAGGGATCAAACATGGTTATAAATGAGCTTATCCGGACCATAACTATGTTGTTCATTGTGAGATTTTACAATTATTTGGCACACTTGTTCACCATCATGGGCTGTTGTGTCACGCGAAAGAATTACGTCCATATCTCCAAGGTCAATGTCACACATTGAGTTTTAAAGGTCAAAAATATCCATAAATGAGCTTGTGAGATTTAAAAATGACTTTGTACATTAATTTTGTTCACAATCATTGGACAGCGTGTTATGCGAGGGAATTCAAGAGTTTCAAAGGTCAAAATGGCCATAAATAATAATGGCACAATAACTCTAAAAAATCGCCATAAATTAGATTCTCTTGTTGATTATGTTTTATGTAGATTTTCAGTAGTCGTGTCAAATCTTGTTGTCTACTATGTAATGCAATACTATTAGATTTATACGAGTTCATGTTTTTTCTGGAGATGACAATATTTTAATGGGCGTATACATGATACAACAAACACAGCAATATACAATTAAGAACACACACACGCGCGGACACATACACTGCTATTTTTGTTGTGTATGTATTTATTTTTACCTTGCGGTCAAGGATAACCCATAAAAGTGCAAGCACTTATTTCCAATGGGGTCCTTTAGTTTTGCTGAAGAGACAGCAAGCAGAAGAGACAGTATTGGGATACAAGGAATCCGGGTGCAATACCCTAGCTCTTTGCGAACAGATACCTTGGTTCTTTTACGTGCTCAGTGTATAGCACCGATACACGCGAGAATTACCTGGGTTTCATACCAGTACATCTCTAGTTGGGTGGGAAACACTTGAAGCATTTCTGAAATGTCCAGTGCCCCGGCCGGGATTTGAACCGGGGACCTCTGGAATGGTAGATCAGAGTGTTACCACTCGACCACCGCACCACTCGTATATATTGTTACATATATAGACACACCCACCGAAAATAGGCCATTATGGCTGTCTAAACTTTCAGTTTTTCGTGTTTTAGACGACCAAAGAATGGCAGATTTTAACTCATACTAAATAGTTTATATTTATTTTCTTGTTTTGCTTGGTAACCGTAGCGGCAATTTAGCTTGCACTAGGTTGCCACAATGTACGGTTGTTTTTTTATTAATGAAAAAGTTACGCACGCATACATACACACACGAACATACAGGCATGCGCGGGAGCACGCATATACGCATAGACAAAAATCTTAAACAATAAATACTCCTAAAATTGTACCAATTATGGCTAATGTAAATGCACTATTCATTACCAATTGTATGACGATCATCATTTTATTGTAGTTTGTTCAAACTGCACTTGTTTGTTTTTCTTACTAATGGTTATCGAATAGAAAAAAATATTATATTTATATATGTATTGTTTAGATGTTGGCAATCCAAACCGATTTGTGTTATGTGCGTTTTTTGCTTTTACAGTTGTGGCCGGTTAGGCAAAAAAACAAACTTTGTCGATTATTTTGTATGTTCCTCATGTACAATACAAACACACACATGAGCGCACCCACACACGCGCACGTGCGCAAACACACAAACACAGACACGCACACATGCACGCTCTAATTTGTTAATTTAAAAATGTATTCTTTCATTTATGTAGATAAAGTGTTTGTCATACTTACTTACCTGTTATGGCATAAACCACTTCTTCCTGTAATTGTTAACAGTTCCATTATTCATTATGTGTACCTGTTTTTGTTTTGAAGTGTAAACATAATATTTTGTTTAAGAGTTACATTCCATACGTACAATACAGACAGAAACACACATACTTTTGTGCTCTTTTTGGAGTGTAAACATAATATTTTGTTTAAGAGTTACTTTTTATTACGTATAATACACACACACACACACACTCACACACACACACACACACACACACACACACACACACACACACACACACACACACACACACACACACACACACACACACACACACACACACACGCACATACAAACGCTTTAGTTTGTTCTTTCAAAATGTGCTATTTCATTTTTCTATTAAAAGTGTGTGTCATACCAACTAACCTGTTATGGCGAAACCAATTCCATTTTGTAATTGTTAACTTTTTTATTATTCATTATGTGTACCTGTTGCTTTTTGGGGTGTACACATAATATTTTGTTTCAGGGTTTTAATCCAAATACTTACAACACATTTGTAGTAAAAATAGATAAACATGACAACGAGCATCACCAACTAGAATAATGACAGTTAAAATATGCAGTTATAACACAAAAGGCTTAGCATCATCAGCAAAACGTTCCATTATGTTTCAATGGCTTAAAGAAAACAAATTCACTATATGCTTTCTTCAAGAATTACATTGTATTGCAGAGGTAGATAACGCAACTTGGGGTAAGCAATGGGGAGGAGACCTTTTTAAGCGGCAACAGCTCTAACTCTCTAGGTATAGGCATTTTTATCAAGAAAGATTTAGATTTTAAATACACTATCTTAAAATATCAGGAAATAATCATGGGGAGGCTTCAAATATTGAAAATAGAAATTCAAGGAAAATTAATTATGTTTAATATTTACGGTCCCAGCACAGATAATACGGAGATTTTTAATAGCTTGGATAGACATATACAGATGTATAATGACCACTCACTAATCCTTGGAGGGGATTTCAACACTGTTATTAACTATAATTTAGATTAATTTAACGGTCGATCAGATACAAATAAACAATGTAACGCAAAAATAAATGAAATAATAGAAAACCATGATCTTTGTGATATATGGCGTTTATAAAAAAATAAAAATAAAAATATTCACATGGCATTCAAACACTCAACCACCTATATTTTGTCGATTAAATTATTTCCTTATATCTCAAGACATTGCAAATTGTCTTGCAGAATGCACCATTTCTCCAGGGTTTAAATCGGACCACTTTTTAATATCAATTCAATTCGACATAATTCGCTTTGCAGAGGTCCAGGGTATTTTAAAATGAACAACTCATATTCATTTGAACAGGAATATCAAAGATGTATCCGTACGTCTTTATTGGAAGTTGCACATATCAATCGCGAAGCTAATCCAAATACATTATGGGAAATAATGTAAGGGCGCATTCGAGACGAAACTATTAAATACGCCAGTAAAATAAATAGAAACAAAAAAGAGCAGGATGAAACACTTAAATCAAGAATTGCTGAATTAGAATAACAATTAACAATAAATAGTAACGATTTAGAAAAATGCAAGCAACCGAACGATTCAAAAAGCTAATTAAATGATCTAATTGAACATAATACAAAAGGGATACTGATGCGAGCTAAGGCACAATGGATTGAAGGCTCCGAAAAAAAAACCAATAAATATTTTGCAAATCTTGATAAAAAAAGATCAGAAGCTAAAACTATACAACAAATAAAAACTAATAATAATGCCGTAATACAATATCAAAACGAAATATTAAAATACTCTGCCAAATTTAATGAAAATCTTTATAAAAAAGGCAACAATATAGATATAAACAATCATGAACGTTTCTATACCAATATCTGCAATAAAATAAACCCAGAACAAACGCAAAATGAACAAAAATACCTATCAGAGTATGAATGCGCTAAAGCACTAATAGACATGAAAAACAATAAAAGTCCAGGATCAGATGGCATATCTGCAGAATTTTACAAAATATTTTGGAATGATATTAAGCAATATGTCGTAAATTCTCTTAACTATTCCTTAGACACCAATAACATTACAGAATTGCAAAAACAAATCATAATTACTTTACTACTTAAGACCGGAAAGGACACCCTTTTGATCGATAACTAGAGGCACAAATCGCTTCTTAACGTTGATTACAAAATAGCTACAAAATCCATTGCCAATCGTATAAAACCTTATTAAAACAATATAATCAGTATAAATCAAACAGAATTTATCAAAGGAAGATATATTGGCGAAAACGTAGGACTTTTGCATGACATTATTGAACTAATGGATGAAAGTAACGAAAACGGTCTCTTATTTGTTCAAATTTTAATAAAGCCTTCGACAGTCTGGATCATGGATTTATATTTTAATGCCTCCGCCATTTAGGATTTAGTGAGCATACCTTACAGTGGGTAATGATTTTTTCTTTTTCAGTATACACAGAGGGGTCAGACAAGGATGTCCTTTATCTCCTTAACTTTTCATTATTTGCATTGAATTGGTGTCGATAGACATTGAACTTAACATACAAGTCAAAGGAATAACAATTAATAATGTAGAATTAAAACAATCACTTTTTGCTGATGACGCCTATTTTATACTTGATGGATCTCGAACGCCATTCGAAACATTAATAAAAATCAAAGAAGAATTTGTAGTAATATCCGGACTAACATAAAATAGGCATAAATGTAAAACCCTTAAGCTAGGAACACTTAAAAATAGTCAAATTGAACTTTGCAAACACAAAGAATTTATCTGAAGCTCCAACCATGCTTCAACCTTAGGAATAGAATTTAGCAACGATCCCGTAGGAATAATGTCATTAAATATTCCGTGAAAATATCAAGCTTTTGAAACTTGTTTAAATCAATGGAAGCGGTGTAAACCATCTTTAATTGGATAAATTACACTTTTAAAAACTTTTGCAATACCCAAGCTTGTATATGCATTAACAGTTTTACCAAACCCATCGCAAGACATTATCTCAAATATTAAATCGCTATGTTACAAATTTCTGTGGGACGAAAAACCAGATCAAATTGCCAGAAAGCGAATCACACAAGATTATGCCGAAGGTGGTTTAAAAATGTTAGATATTGACATATTCTTAAAATCCCTCAAAGCCAGTTGGATAAAAAAATATATTTCAACCAGATTCAAAACTGATTAAAATTTACACAAATATGCTGAATAGTTATGGTGGAACGTTGATTTTTAAATCAAACTATCATGAAAAGGAAGTTAAAGACCTTAACATAAAATCCGTATTCTTAAAAAACATTCTGAGTGGTTGGCTCAGCTTTGCGATATAAAAAGATGAAATATCTGTACAAAAACAACTTATCTGGAATAATTCATTTATAAAAAACGAAAATAAAACTTTCTTTATAAAAACATGGTTCGACAGAGGTATTCAATTTTTTTAACATATATATGATTTCAGGAAAAGATCTTTTTACAGTTTTCAAGATATAATAAACCTTAATGAAATAGATAAAGCAGACTTTATATAATACCATCAAATTGTAAAAAGCATACCTGTTGAATGAAAACATAGACTAAAAGAAAACGATATTATTTATACCACACCGCAATACAAGCTTAACGAAATAACAGAAAATACAAAAGCTTGCAAAATGGTATATAAATCACGGTATAGCCTGATATATAATCCTGAGAGTAGCGGATCCGTTATTTTCCATAACAGTATTTCACAAAAATGACAATACGTCATTTTCCGACTTATCTCATGTGAAAGATGCAGACTGGTTCGACAATAAATGTAAAAATGTAAGAACAATATATTTAAACTCACTGTACGCTTATAATACATGTAAAACGAAAGTTAGTAGAAAATTCTTTTGTAAATGTAAAAAAAGAATACAAATGATTTGTACGAAAAAGAAGATTCTTACTTAAAAAAGAAACACTCTGAAATGGAAAAACTTAGGTTTTGTAAACCGAAACAAATTTGGAAATATTTAAAAAATACTAAGATATCAGTTGGAAATGATGTTTCTTTAGATGACTTTTGTAAATACTTCTCATCATTATGTAACGATGTATTTGTATGTAATAATGCAGAAGCAAAAGAAATGCCAAGAAAATAATTTTGATATTGATGATTGCCCCTTTGATGAGTTATGAGTTGAATGATCAATATTATTAAACAATAATAAACTTACAAAACAAGTTACTTCCCAGCCATATAAATGGCTTACGAGTCACTAAGTTGACATGATATGGGTGTAGTCGTAAAATCATATCAATATAGTGCAGGAAAGATCAAGATAATAAAAAGAGTGAAATTGTTTCAAGTATAGACATGGATAGTTTAGATCAATAACTTATGTTAATTATTTACAAGTGATCTTACAATCATAGTATTGCAACTTCATGTAAAAATAAGTAATACCATTACATTGGTAGTATAATTTACATATTGATGTGTTTTTAATGTCTTTCGGATATACGTATGTGGCGAGTAGGGCTGTAACGATACATTCGAATATTCGAATTACTCGAATACGGCTGAAGACGTATCGTATTCGTTATTCGCCACCTTCCGAACCGAATATTTGACGAATACAAACAACGTGGTTTCAAGTTTGAAAGTTTAATTCTCTTATCTTACCTTACAAATGAAGGTTCATACAATAAACCCCTATATTTAAATGTTCTTATCCTTATTCCTGCGTTTTTCATCATGTTTACCCCACCCACTATGTTACACAGTGAGATTATCAACAAAAATGGCGGGCACCGGTTGAATATTTTCGACATTGAATTGAAAATCTTTCGATGGTTGTTTAATGTTTATTTAGGTTAATACGAGTGATTTGATGCTCAAACATACACACAAAGGATTAGCAGATAGTCGCTGTTCTTCGAAAACCGCGTAGGTCAATTTTTACAACTTTTCAATAGGCAAAATAAAAACATTGTTAAAATATAATAATTTATATAGTCTTAAAAGGAACCAAAAATTAAAGAGAAAACTGCGTAAGTCCATTTTTAGAATTAAAATTAAAACTACAGGCTTTTATATTTTCATAAATAAAAAGTATGCCCATTTTAATTTAGACTATCTAATTTAACATATTTTAAAACTTAAAAAAAATATTTTAAAAATGTTTTTTAAAAAGTTGGAAAAATTGACTCACGCAGTTTTTGCTGAAACAATTAGTGCACAAATGAGTGTTCAGGATTCTCTCACGTGCTCATAACTATGCCTTCCAATTGGATATGAAATCCAGTATGTTCGCAGAAAATGACCCGTGAACCCGCCATTCTTATAAAAACAAATAACATTTTGCGCCAAATTTGACTTACGCGGTTTTCGAAGAACAGCGACGAGATGGAATTTCTTTTTTGTTTATCTTTACGAAAATGATTGTGCAGTTTATCAACAAACATGGAGCCTAGCAAAGAGAATGCAATTGATTTCGTTGACCCGCCTGCCAAATACACATCGTTTACTAAAACAATTTTATTGGTACTAGTCATGTTTTCAAAACTGTGTTCAAAGTTTAAGCAGTTCTATTTTAATGTTTTGTTATTTTAAAGTGTTATATTTCATATTTTCAGTATGCAATGATACTCAAGTAATGAAATTAACAAATACATGTACTTATAGTTTCATACTATGTAATGTCATGTATAGTTGTCAGTATTACTTTTGTTCATTGAAATTCATATCCACGAATAAATATTCGTATTCGCCATCCTGTATTCGTGATACGTATCGTATTCATCACCTGTTGTATTCGTTACAGCCCTAGACTGGCGAGGCGTGAAATTCGATAAACATATAAACGTAATGCTCGTCGATTAGTGGTAACATCTTGTTTCAAAACAGTACTTTCACGTCCGGGTAAAACACCATTTGTTACTCTTGTTTTATGACATTGTAATTATTGACGCATAATATTGCATTTACTTAAATAAATACATTTTATGTGTGTACTTTTACTGTGATCCAGTAGGTTTGATAATTCATTTTCCAAATTCGGAATACATTCATGTTCAGGTTATATTGGATTATTCATATTGTAAAGATAAGTCGTCAATAGTTGGTTTAATTACACATAACATATCAAAGTACTGAAAGTACTGGTTTGTCGATGCTTTTGAAGAGGATGGATATATAGAGGATATTTGTTGGATTCGGTGGAATATCGATTTTCCCAGAAAAACAGCAAAAAATATCGATATTTTCACTGTTATTTTTCACTGTTTAAAACAGTTAAATACCAGTTTATTTCACTGATATTTTTTTTATAAATCACCGGAAAGCATAAAATAAATAAGCATTCATTTTAGTTAATCTACATCACCGCAATTGTGTAATTTTTATTGCTTTTCATTTATCCGCAGGTCGATAGTTAATGGTTGTGGTGCAATCGTTTTCGTCCTTGGACACTGCACTCCCTTCAATGAGATTTATTTACCTAAATATCTCATATTTGAACTTACAATTCTTTTGGGAGTAATGGTCGCGACAACTGGATAAGACAGCAACAATATGCTAACCCATTATTTTTCGAGGAACATAATTGAGAATTCCTGTGCTAGCCCCCAATCACAGTATATTGGGGTATATTAATAGTCAAATTTTGTTTTTCCTCTCAAAAGATTGTCGTAGATTATAAGGAATATATCATCCAAGACTACAACTTTTTGAAAGCCATTTGTTTATTTATTTTTATTGATAAACAAGGTTTTGTAACAATCTATACTATACATAGATAGCTTTAACAGCACAATGTGGCTCACCTGAAACTGATTGTTTCCTAGTGGTGTTAACTAATTTTTCATGAAGATCTAGAAATAAAAGGCATTTTGAATATGAACAAACTATTTGCGTCTATCCGATCTAGTTGAGCCTTGTTACCGAGTTCATACTTTTAGTTATTTCAACATTCTGATCAACTGTCATGAAGATCAGGTAAAAAATGTAAGTGTTAACATAGGTTTTAATGATTTTAGTTATTGATCAAATGCTTGAAAGCACATGATCCACTTTGGAACGTGACCTGTTAATCACTGAGACTAGCCCTTGTGACCTAAATGTTGACTATGCTTCTTTCAAGCTTGACTTTGAAATCATTTAAAATAATGTTCTAACCAATTTACAAGTGGATCAGAGAGAGAATGTGACCACTAAAGTATTAACAGACCTTTTCTTATATTTGACCTAGTGTCCTAATTTTTGATAGAATATGAAACCCAAATTGACATAGAGGTGACTAGTTTCATAAGAATCTTGCAAAGAGGTGACACCCTAATTTAAACATTGTAAAATGATATCTAATGGGTTCACAATAAACTTTGGATAAATACTACAGGCAAAGAGTGATAACAAAAGCTCACCTTTTCACATCATTACAAGTGAGCAAAATAACCAAAACTATGACATCATATAATTGCTCAGTTACTTCCAATAACAATAAAATGTTACTTTTGAAACAAATACAATACCTTACCTTTCTTACTACAGGCTGTTCTAAAACTAGAAAGCCCTGTATCGCTCACCCAAAACTCCTTCTATAGTGTCAAAAACATGTGTATGATTTGACTAAGTTGTAACCTAGCTTTAGCCTGCACATGACCAACTTGCGAATTCAGCTTTGATTTGATTAAGATGGACATTGTAAGCACTATTCATGAAAATCAGGAAGATAATGAGACCTGTAGAAAGGTAAAGGAAGTTTTTTATATTTTGACCTAATGACCTAGTTTTTTGACAAACTACCAACTTTCAAACTGAAACTTTATTTCATCAAGATAATATTCTGTCCAATTTTTATGAAGATCTGGAAGAAAATGTGACCTCTGGGGTGTTCACTAACCTTTTCTGTGATTTGGTTTGTTGACCTTGTTTGGACCACATATGGCCTGCTTTCAAACTAAACATAGAATTGATCAAAGTTTAGTCACTGTGACCTTGACCTTTGACCTAGTGACCTGAAAATCAATAGGGGTCATCTGCGAGTCATGATCAATGTACCTATGAAGTTTCATGATCCTAGGCATAACCGTTGTTGAGTTATCTTCCGGAAACCATTTTACTATTTCGGGTCACCGTGACCTTGCTCTTTGACCTAGTGACCTCAAAATCAATATGGGTCATCTGCGACTCATGATGAATGTACCTATGAAGTTTCATGATCCTAGGCATAAGCATTCTTGAGTTATCATCCGGAAACCATCTGGTGGACGGATATACGGACCGACATGTGCAAAACAATATACCCTCTCTTCTTCGAAGGGGAGCATAATAATTCAGTAGCATGAACCAACAAGGGAGGCAACTTGTTATGTCACAATTTGGCAGCGTATAAAAAGTGGTTCTTAATTATCTCGCTAAACATGGGTCTAAATTACGTTTAAAAGCTATTTTCTGATTGGATGAAACAGTCCAAAATCATCCAATAAATAAAGTCGAGATATTTATCTTGCGGAACATCGTTGCTGTTATCAATGCTTAAAATGGACATACGCAGTTTTTTCTTTAATATTTGGTTCATTTTTTAGACTATCTAAATTATTATATTTTAAAAATGTTTTTTTTTTTTGCCTATTGAAAAGTTGTAAAAATTTACCTACGCGGTTTTCGAAGAACATCGACGACATGCAATGCCATGCCACATGCAAGCTATTTATAAAGTAAATATCGTAAATCAAAAAGTTTGTTATGTTTTTTATCGCGTTCATAGACAGTGTTCCTGACTGAAAACGATGCAATATTACTTTTAAATCATTCATGCATTAGATTTTAGCAAGAAAGAGGTAGAATATTAGGGTAAAACATTTTTTTTTTTATTTTAACTTGTGTCTGCTACAATTTAACGAGTGGTTACGGAAATTACCGATTGTACAGATGTATCGACAGACATATGCAAAACGAAAGAATTGCTTGCATACTTCAAGTTTATCAGCCTTGAAATTACCTATTAATCAAATGAGAATCGGAATTATTAAAATATAAACCAGTAATGTTCATTAACACCAAAATCTTTTGGCACAACCGTCATATTTGTGTTTTGTTTCTCTTTTGTGTCGTTGATGTAGATAATGAAGGCCAATAAATATATAATGTAGTTAAAGTTGGCTCCCATGAAACGAGCATGGCCGTTTGATGGTTAAAAAATATGCGAATGCATAACTAAGGCTTAAATGGATGCGTAGTAGTTGTTATGCTATGAATCTATAGAGTATATAGAGATCAGTGTGCCAACCCAATTATACTATACGGATCTTGGCTTTATTGCACTGCTTTTAGATTGATATTCGTGATATGCGTTATATATAATTGTCGCAAAAATAGTGTATTAAATATACTGAAACTGCCAGTTTATATTTATTTTTGTTTCGGCTATGTCATTGTATTTGTCGAATCTGACACGTAACGCATATTGCTAGTGTCCTATTATCTGGGCGTTGGTACGTTATGTTTTGTAAAGATTTATCAAATTATTTTGAATAGCACACGTAGAATGCAAAAAGGTGTGTGCTTGTTATTTGCTGTGCGGTTCCACTTACCGATTTTTTTTTAATTCCCAAAACACTAGCGTAAATGTGATTACTCAACTATTGAAATAAACTTATCAACTCATATATTGTATAAAATTGCATCAACTTTTCACATACATTCAAAAGGAAATATTACATGTGGGTGCAATCATTTGCTCTTAAAATGTTAAGTTTATAATTTTAACAATGTTCATTATTGTTTAAAATATTTTATTTATATACACCGTCCGATTGTTTAAGTTTTCTAAAACCTTCTTTAAAATATCATTCAAAGTTATTGTTTTTTCTAACGAGGCTTTTTTTCTGGCAAAAAAAAAAACAAACATTTTTTTCTATTGAATAGCTTGCATGGACACTCCTTGCGTGCTCAGCGTTCCGATATTTGCACAAACAAAAAGTCATTTTGAAATAGCATATATATTTATGATTTTGCGCTGTAAAAAATAATGCTCTACATTCAACAGTTTGGCGCCATAACGAAACTTAAATATAAAAAAAAGATCCAGGGTTTTGTATGCTGGATTTAATTCAGAATTAATTAATTGCCATTCAAATTGTATATGATGCATTGATGAAATTTGGTAACGTCCTCGTAAACAGTTTACCTGCTACGTATTGCCGGTATTGCACGCCTCTGCATGTGTGCTCTGTTTACTATCCATACCTTGTAAAGGCCTGTAAATCAAGCATTACGTTACGTGCACAAACACAAAACATGTCTCGAAAACCGAAACTATGTTTACATGCCATTGAATAATAAATTAGATTTTACCTTTCGATAAACACCCATTACCCTTTCCCGGATCTCTCAGCTTTCTACAAATCATATGACACGATATAGATATATTGTTTTGCTATTAACAATTTAGGGATATAATAGCTGTATTTAAATACGGATTTTGACTGTGGATGCATATAGACTAAACCATATGCGATTGCAAACATGTTTATGTCTAATATGATGTGCCATACTAAAAAATTGACCAATTTCTAAACATAATGTTGTGTTTTTATTGTAAATAAAGGCGGACTTGTTGCATCCTTTGACGTACTTACGAATTGCAAATAAAACTGGAAGAACAATGTGCCGTTGAAATATTGTGAAATATTTGTGCGGTAAATACAACATATGTATTCAGATGTATTAGGCTGCTCGCTATCCTTAATCCATTTATGCCTTGCGCCTAAAATAAAGGCCTTGGCAAACAGCGTAGACCAAGATGAGACGCCGCATGATGCGGCGTCTCATTAGGGTCTGCGCTATTTGCTAAAATGAATTTTTGCAATAAATATTATAAATATAGAAATAAATATAATCGACATTCCTAATTTTGGAAATAAATTGATCAAATTTAGAAGGATGGGAGAGTCCACTAGGCATAAATGGGTTAATCTGGCTTATAGTGTTGTCCTTACTTGAAACGTATTTTGGAAATGTTTTGAGGAACAAGGTTTTATTTTCTTCTAGTGATATAATTATTAATGTTCGTGATAAACAAATAAAATTTTAACTACAAACAGACCTTTAATTATATTATACGAAGCGATTTTTATGCTTTCCAAACATGTACTTTGAATTATTAGCCGTTGCGTAACAATGCAATATTTTGGCAATGTTTTCACACTGCTTATGTTTTTGCGGGCGTTAAATTAAATTAAATAATGTACTTGGATCAAGGATGTGTACGTCTTAACTATCTTATCGAGTAAAAAGTATATAGTATTAAATCGTAGCGCTAAACACGGCGAAGTCTTTCTGTTTACCACGCTTAATCGATATAAGATGTTTTAGAGTTAAAACGTTAAATGCAATTCAAAATGCATAGCCATACAATGCTGGCGCATACAAGGGAAACATTATACTCAAGGATAAAATATTACTTGGCTTCGTAATTAAACGTAAACAAAATCCAAACTTTGTTTATTAGAAGGACATTAGTAAACACAATTCAACCGCACCTATAATGCAAAATATATCTGTTTAAACAGCTTGTATTAGTTGACAATACATAAATAACACATTAGGAGAGAGCAAAACGTCCTATTCTACCTCTAAAGGTACACAAACATGTGATTTTAATAAATATCAAAGTTTTCTGTATTTAACGGTAATGTTAAAACAGGAGTATTACTGAGATGGTGCCTACATACATGTAGATTGCATGTGTGGGTTTAAGTAGAGTTTAAATTGTAGTTAACAATGAAACAAAAATACTAATGGTTTCTCAGTGGCGCACAATTATTTTGTTTTAAGCTTCATTTGTACTCGAGACAATGTGTAATTTCCTTATAATGGGTAGATTTGGGAAGATTTAGGTAGATTTAGGTAATTCGTGTCGCCCAGTTTTATCAAGTCTCTCATGGGCGAAGCCATTGTTGTAGAAAGTGATCCATTCACATCAAATATATCCTTCGAATTCCATCCATTGTTGTCATTAGCGGAGATTTAGTGAATAAAAATCATATATCATAAATGACAGCTTCTAAATAGCGAAACAGTCCAATTTATGCAGTAAGAAAGTTTTGACTCGAGACTCTCATGAGGGCGGCCATTGTTGAATGTTGAAACACGAACGACAACTCTGCTAGGAGAATGTTATCAATGAAAATCAACGAGGTCGAGGTATTTCGATTAGAAAAATCGAGTTATCTCAATTGGACTGGCTCGGTCTTGTACATAGGTCGCCATTGTGAAGAATTTTTTTATGGTTATCATACCTTAGACGATGCTGTTCCAGCATCGTCAATTATTCAATTCTATATATTTATTAAATAAATGTTTCTTTGTTGGTTCAATCGAGCGCATACATACATGAGTTGTAGTCTCTTTTTCCCTTTGTTTTGAAGTTTATCATCACACATTTCCCGTCCAAACATTTAGTACATTTTGTCATCCAATTTTGACCAAACTTCCTCGAAATGCTTGTATAATAATACAATTTTTCTTTAGCTCAATAGAAAGTCAATTTTTCCAAGAAAATAATAATGGTCTTTGAATAATTTGAGATTGACATGTCATTCAATATTCACCGAACGCCAATTAACATACTATAATATGATATTCATGATATCATTGTATTCCTGATTGATTTGTCTTTTAAACATTTTCATTTAAACAATCTGACGCGGGCAAAAAGAAACACAGTATAATTGTATTTGAACGGAAAATGTTTGTCAGAGTACATTTATACATTTTAGATAAAGATAAGTCTATATGTACTTTTATTATGTATTATTCATAACTCACATACATATTTCCTAATTTACCGTGATCATGACAGGCCTATGCCTAAATGTGGTGAGACGGTACAGTTTGTAAAATTATGTTGCGTTCTTGACATTTTTAAGTTGCCACCATCTTGTGTCCTTCAAGTTGCCACCATCTTGTGTCCTTCTAAGTTTCCACCATCTTGTGTCCTTCTAAGTTGCCACCATCTTGTGTCCTTCGATTTGTGTATCTGATATTCAACGAAAGGTGAGTTTATGATTTGTAACATCATAAGGACACCCACGTGTCGCATGTTTTGTAAATACCTTTAATCTTAGGCAACTGAACTGACCAGATATTCGACAGTTTTGCCGCTTCTCAATCATTTAATGAAATTGATATATTTGCATGTTTTTTCGCCCGCAATGTTCTTTTTTCCTCGAACCCATTTTTTTAAACAAAAAGCTTTTTCTCTATTCATTTTGCTTAAATCTACATTTTGTCACTACTGTTGTGCTGCTTATTTTTTGTTGGAAGATTAATAAAACAAAATGGCAGAATTAAGAGGTTTAAATGAAATAGATGTTTTTCCTCTAGTTGCTCGATATGAGTCGGTTAAAAATATTTTTGCAGATTAATATCGGTGTACTGTGGGTATGAAACTACGTTCATTGGGTTCATTGTATGACAATTTGCACTTTGGTTGGTGGCATAAAGCAAGTAAAAAACATGAAGTGCAAACAAACAAAAATGTCAAAATAGTACTAATCCTTAAAGACTCGTATGATTTTATTTAATTTACTGAATATAGTAATTGTGTTCGGTCTGCTCAAATTGTTTCCTAAGATATTTGTGGATAGGCCTTTATTTCTAACAGCTAACATAAAGGAAGAAGAACTCTTCTGATCTTCACACTCTCCCCTTCGCTGGTCATTTCACGAGTGACAGTCGAAACTACACATTGACACAAGTCATGAATAGTTTATAACAATCGTAAACACAATTTATGGACAATCACTGGGTAATATCATAATTGTATTACGAGGACATAATAGGCAACATAAAAAGATTTGAAAATACTTGTCAAAAACGTTCAATTATTTATGGACGAATACGTATTTGCTATTCTTCGCTTTCCACTCGTCTCTGATTATATCAAAGTATGAATCCAAAAGATTTAAATGTACGCGCAAGCTTCAATATATTTGTTGTGGCATTATCTATGTTAAGAGACAGGTCTAAAGACGGTTAAATAAATTATTCACAGGCAAATGATAAAAGGAAAAACGGATATAGTTACCAGTAGGGATGATCAGGGGTTATTTAAGGGTGAGTAGGTTTGAAACAATATCCAAATTATTGTTGAACGTATATTTATAAATAGTATATGTACCTCAAGCAGACTGCGATAATGGCATAAATATTAAGTGCTCATTTTATGATTATACCGTTCAATGTACCCATTTTGAACGATTGCAGGATGTATTTTTACTAAAATGAATAGACGGAAGACAAACTGACTTCTTTTTGTGTTCTATATTAATTTGAGTTCCGTAAAAAATATAGTTTTATTTGATTGATTACAACGACATATTAAAACAGTTCCATATATAGCTAGAGACACTATTTACACGTAAAATCAATCGAGAAATAAAACGAGTTTTTTGTTTAAATATCTGTTAAGTTAATCCTTTACTAGATTATTATATTAATGCAAAAACGGCTTAATATATTTATGTTATTTTGTTAGAATTATTATTTTGTTTAATACAATAAACTGTAAAGTTTATGTGCAATACAATTATGTTCTGTTCTGTTCTATATTGCTTCGTGAAACGGTTGTTATTGTTGTTGTTGTTGATGTTGCTGTTTTGTATATATAACAATCAGAAAGCTTCTTCTAAATAAAAACCCCTTAAACATTTTAACGTGTTTTTGTCACGCAACGACAAATTACTAAATTAAAAGCAAATTTATTTCGGGTATAAATAAAACATTTTACATATTAACAAATTCTCTAGGGTGATTCAAAACATTAGTTATGTACTTTCATTACGCTTCAAAAATCAAGTACATTTTGAAGTCGCTTTATATATATTGCAAATCGATGTTTATGCCCATTGAAACCGCGATCGGAATTATTGCGCTTCGCCTCGTAAATTAGAGATGAACAATCTTTGGAGTAGATCTCTTAAAAGGCAGTTTTGTTGCTCATGTAGTATCAGTAATGTATTTTCTAAATTACTTTTAAAGAATTGGTTTTCATAATGATTTTTTTGTATTAAAAGCAATATCTCATTGATCAAAACATACCAGAAACGGGTTTCGGTCCAAGCTATGGAACCTCTAAGCATTGGACTTCAGAGTTTAAGTCCGGAGCTTTACCAAACTAGCTTATACATATAATTAGTAGAGCAACATATAAATATCATTATATATTTTTAGGCGCGTTGAAAAAGATTGGTTTCATCTTAACATTTTTACATATTTCGTGCTTTTAATGATCCTGAACATTCTTAAGTGTTTTGAGGAAGTTTCATACTTGATCAGCACCATTTAAATTCCATGATATCGATGGTCCCCATTCAAAATGCCGAACCCACATTTTTTTGACATTTAGTGATTTTTGCACTGTGTAAGGCGCGAAATCAGTGCGCACATGCCCAGAAAACGGTGAACCGCCTAACCAATCAGAACACGCCAAACGGCCGTATGATAAAATGCCGAACTGTGATGGTGGAAATAAAAATATTCAAAAATGCGAAGCTGAATATTATTGTAAAATGCGTCCGTCTGTGCGTCAATATTATTATTGTAACTTCGGCATTTTGCATATAGTTATGAAAATGAAAAAATAGCCCTCCTGAAAAGTTGTGTTTTTGTAAGTTCGGCATTTTAAATGGGGAACATCGATATCCGTTATGAAAAATGAATTGTCTTCATACAAAAAATAAGAAATCGTATACATGTAAATCACAGCAGTCAGTTTAAACATATTAATATATTAATGTGTATGCACATGTTCATACATATATACCTTAATCATACACAAATCATCCACATCTAGCAATTATAAAAAATAGGCGTTGTGAGCACAATGTATTTGGTATAACATATATAACGGACAACAAGTTATAGTCACGAAATAAGAAATAAATCAATGTATTGACCAGAAACTGGTCTATCAAGGATTGATATGAGCATGTATGGTGTATATGACAGTAAATTGTGATCAACGTACATGGCTGCAATAACCAATCATCCATCAATTTTTTTAAAGTATTGAACAACCAACCTTAGAAAAACGGAGCAGTTGAGCATTAATAACTCGTCAATTAGATAAAAGTATGAAAAAGCTTTGCATTTATGTTAAACGTATCTTATTGGTCAGAATAAAACACAATTTAATATGAAAAATTATTATTTCCAGAAGTTCTGGAACAATTAAATGACTAATTGTATTTTCACCTGGTTAATCCTGGCTAATTATCTTGTATACAATAGTAAGACTCGTCATAGCAAAGCGTTGTAATGTCTTGCCAAGGATTACTCTTCTAGTTGACACTGCCAACAATCATGTGTACACGAGATCCCAGCAAAGATGAACTAAATGCATTCTCTCTAGATATACATGTATATGTTCATATGTAATGACCTGTGTAGTAGAATACTCGTTATGACCTCAGCTTTTTCAAATAAATGCCTCTCTCGATTAGGATTGAAAGCATTCAAATGCAACGCGAACACAAAAACTTTATAAGTCCCATATGTCATAATTGCAGTATGTATTCATTAGTTCACGATGCATTTGAATGCATTCACACCGAAATGTTTTCAATCCAAATTGAGTCGTAATTCTCACAGAACGTGTGGACACAGCGAAATAATCCCTCAAATAATATAGCAATATATAATATAAATGTCTTTCAAATTCTAAACGTCCTCTGGGTTTCCTTTTTGTATGTTATATTTTTATAAATGAATTTATTTAAATATCTTAGCACATATAATATAGAAATTGAGTAGACATTAATTTTGTTTGCCAGTTGATTCAATGTTGCCACCTTGCATCTTGGTAAAATAAAAAGTAAAATTTCTCAAGTATCAACTCATGTCGATTTCAAATGTTAGTTCTTATCTTTATAAAAAAAACACAATACGGTCAACTGTGCTGAACGCCTCAAACAAATATGGTACCAATATAATTTGGACCGACTGCTAATCATGAATTTTATTGGGCTTGTGCGATTGACCATAAATGCCATTGTATAACTTTTTGTGATATTGTATGTTTATACAAATGTAAATATCAGTTTTCTTTTGATTAACAACTTATAACGACATATTTGAAACAATATGAGAGCTAGCTGTTCCAGTTAGTTACCAGAATCATATGGTAGTTCTATCGTGTTAGTATATTGGCGATATTTAAAGGGTGCCAAAACGACAAAACACTACAATAACACATATTCGCGCTATAACGACAATAATGATACTTTTCGTTCTTTTTTGTTTTGGCGACCTTAAAATCCGCGAGCACGCCAACACGGAACAAGGACAAATGTCATGAGTGTAACCATGGTGCAGAATCAACGAGGTTTCCCGGGCTTAACACACAGGCTGGACAAAATGTAAACACACCGTTGAGAACTTTATTTTTGCAAATATTTCAAGTTATTGAAATATATTTCCAAAATTCTTGCAGTTTTTGCCGATATCTGAAGGTATAAGAATAAATCCTTGAATACGCCTGAAATCGTTGACACAATTTTACGTTGCGTGAAAAATAACCGTTTACAATGAATGCAGTAGATACCGAATTTTCGAACAGGAACACATGCTTATTAAATCAAGTTTGAGGATGTATTTCACATTGCCATAGGCATCACAAAAGTCTGTCTTTTATGCACTATTTGTGATTCTTAAGAAAAATAATTTTAAAAAGTTATTTGAAATAGATAGGGATGGGAACGAATACTGGAAACGATATTCGAATATTCTTTTGTCATTATTCGAATATATTCGAATATTCGATTTTTAAACCTTATATTAAATTGTCCGAATTTATGACCGTCCAGATCAAATTACTATTCTTGATTGCCAAAAATGCCACTATAAATCGTATCTTATGTGCAACTTTGAAAAACAGGATAGAGTAATTTTTTTTAATCATTGATTATAATGCTCTTTTTTAAATAAATACTGTTTAGTTTCATTAGATGTAAGATATTTCAGGAAAACACATAACCTTAATTCTAATTTATTTCAATACTTATTATTGAACTGGATTACTTTCCATCGATAATATGTATGCTTTTGGTTTCGCTATTTTTTTATGGAATAAAGAACCATTTAAGAACGATTTAATTGGTTTAGATTTGAGAAACTAAATTCTGATTAGATTATCATTGATTTGATATATGGATAACGGAATTAAAACATACATGCCAGATCTCGACGGGAAAGTCCCGCCAGTTTGGTGATTGTTCCGGCGTCCCGATATGAGACAATTTGTCCAGATATTCGTTAAAACGTTCTATGAATTCACAATAAAATTCGCTATTCAAGCTCTGTCTGGATAAAAGTTACCATCGCTAATCCCTTTATTGCCCCTTATTGACAACCAACTTCTACTTCTCGAGTGCAACATTACCGGTATGTTAGGCGTAGACAGCTCTGGTAGACTGCATTTAAGATTTAAGGTTAACCAATCGCGAGAAAAAAATCAGCATTTTCAAAGCTTAAACAATGTTTTCTGTACTCTTCAATATGTATAAGGTACAGTAAGCTAAGTGAACAAAGCAATAAGTAGACTTATCAACTATGTAATAATTAAATTAAATACAGCTTAATTGAAACATAATTTAAGTGATGTCACGTATAACAATTCGGTAAATTTGAAACGAATGAAGTTATCATTTTAAGTCCCCAATATTTAATGCTTAATGGCATGAACATGAAATACATATTAGCTATTCAAATACAAACTTCAGTTAATTTGATACCCAATGCAAGTGATGTCGTCCCAAATAATTATTTTATGTCTATTTTACTCATTTCATATTTCAAATATAGATTCTATCTTGCAAAACGCAGTGTTGCAAAACGCACACTTTTATTGCTTCACACTGTATACAGCCGGGATTCGATCATTAATTTCGTGAAATTATGTAAAAAAAGCATGAAACTGTATTCACTCAGGATTCGATAATAAATCTTGTGACAACATATTTTAAAAATTATGTATTCGTTTCGTTGTATTGCTTCGTTGCACCCTACTTCGGTCCATGTGAATTACCGTGTCGCTAATGTAGACCAACCACACTAGTTATACCATCCCGATAAATTAATGAGTTTTGCGATTCAATGCGTAAACATCATAACCAGACAGATCTGTTAAAAGCCCCATTGACACTTAAAATCAACAAATATTTCGTTAATTATTTCGTAAAATAAAGTTAACCCATACAAAATCAGTGTTCCGTATATAATAGCCATAATTTCAACGCTAGATGTGGTCTGGTAACAGTGTATCTTGTTAAATCTATGTTACCAGATCACATCTAGCGTTCGCATTTTGGCTATTGCTTTAAGGAACAATGAGTTTGTATGGGTTAACTTTATTTTAAGAAATATTTTACGAAATATTCGTTAATTTTGAGTGTTTATGGGGCTTTAAATTATGTCTTGTACCAAGTTTTTGACTACAACGAGCAGGGTGTCCATTACTGATTAGGTAACGAGTGGCCGCTTTAGTTTGCTTTGAGTTTATGTAGATTTTCTTTCATTAAGATCTTAAAAACGTCCATCTCTCGGTCACTAAAGGGTTTAGCCCGTTTTTCGCTTATTTCTTTAGTGACAGAGTCAGAGGCCATATTGGACAATGTTCGTCTGACAAATTGCGCAAAAACGACGTCATTTTCAGGGTTGCATTGTTGGTAATTTTACTGTGGTAAGTTAACAAATATCAATGGTTAGGTTACAACGAAGTGACCATCGTTTATACAAATAAAATTATCTTGCGGCAACATAACCATGTAAATAACTGCGTTAATCAAGTTACTAGAGTTAATATTAACCACTGTTTATGCAATTGACCGCTGAGGTTAAAATACCTGTCAAGACACATTTTTTTAATGTTTATCAATATACGTAAATGTTTTACATAAATTTACTTTCATTTTCGACTGATTTTCAGAAAAGAGTTTGTACATATTGCATGAATTGATAGTAAATCAATGATTGGTCCCTCTCCTTATACCATCCCGTCTGCCAATTATCATCTCGTTCATTGAAGGAAGCTGTTATCAAAGCAATGACTTATAATGGAAACCAAAACTTCGACTTTGTACATGTACTTATAACTTTTTGGGAAGTATCTTTGCATAAAAAAGAATATTCGAATATGAATTTTGGTCGAATTTCGAATATTCGAATATTCGGATATTCGGTCCCATCCCTAGAAATAAACAAAGTCACGAAATCCTGCACCCTGGTAACGGCTGGATATGTTGTCATACTACGGTGGTGTAGTTGTTGGCGACCTACACGCCGGTTATCAGCTACCATTAATCAGAACCGGTTAGTAACAAGTTTAGTTTTGTATAGTTATGGAATGCTAGGGAAGAGATTTATCTTGAGTTTAAGGAACATATCAGTCATAGAGTAACATACTGTAATATGCGTTTACTTCAGGCGCAGTCTGAGTCGTTATCACCAGGCAACATGAAGCAGGCACATCTACTCCTTGTCGGCTTGGCAGTCCTGGTGTTTTTCGGTGCAGCTTACATTTATGGTCTCGATAAACAGACGCTTTCGCCCGTTGAAATGTTTTGGGTAGATAGAACACAACATAAAAGAATAAAGAGTGATTTATGCATACATCTATAAAAGTCCATTTCCTTATTCAATCTCTTTGTTGCACTGTATCTTAGGTACATTTAAGATCTAAGCACCGACTTTTCTCATACGATGACGATTCTAGTAAATGTACATGTATATGTTGTTTTTGGTTTCGTTAAATTATCGATTTTAAATTCATGAGTGATCAGATTATCCATCGATACTAACACATTTTCTTTCTATTCCATTGTTTCCCCGTTTGTTTACATAAGATAAAACGAAAGAGTTATGCTAGAAATCTTCGCTGTTATGATTACGTCATGACATAAAAAGTCATCATTTTACAGTGAAACAGTGTACAAAGGTCTTTTTTTTATTATAGTGTAACCCCTATTGAAAGGGCCAGCCGGTTTTGGCTTATGAGACACTTTTTGCATGTATACCATGTACCTCCAAACTCCTATCACTATGCCAGGCGCCAAGCGGAAAGAAGTCGGTAATCATTCATGTTTAACGCTCGCGGCTCACGAGCCGGCCATATCGAAACGAGTCCCATGACAAACATCCATCCTTCGACAAACGCTCCCCATGGGGCTCGAACCTTCGACCTCCCGATCCCAAGGCGGAAGCTTTATCCACTAGGCCACGGCGACCGGTTACAATTATAAAGACGTTAAACTGTTATATGTCATAGTTTGAAAGAGTGAACCTCAAGTCAGATATAACCCTATAAACTGGGGAAAAGCATAATATAACTAATAATAATAATTAACTTCCAGAGAATTATTATTATGTTTTTCAATTATCCCGAACTAATTTTTTAGTCTTTTTGAACATTTCGATAACAATTGTGAACACTTTATATCTATGATTATGTGGAAAACTACCATTCATACTCTTTTTAAATAAACAAAAAATACTCATCGTTGATGAAAAATCTAGAATAAAATGTACTGATAGATTTTAAAATAGGAATTGTATAAAACCGAGCAATAAACAAATCAACAATGAATAATGGTACATGTAACTGTGAAATGATGTGCATGTTATCCACGTTCTTTTAGTGTTTTTTTCATTATTACAATTTATTGGCGCTGTCAGTATGTCGATTTATAGAGAATAATAGGTTACTGCCTGATCTTTTTGTAATATATCAGGCAAGGCTTAGAAATATATAACGGCGAGGCTTGCCGAGCCGTTATTTGTTCATGCCGAGCCTGATATATTACAAAAGATCAGGCAATAACCTGTTTTTCTGTTTATCATACCTCTACGTCCCTGATTTTAAAGAAATAATGAAAAAATAGCTAAAAAGCTGCAGTTTTAGCGGGAAAGAATATGACTTGTGTCGTTTGACATGTTAATAATTACGTGATGAGCACGCGCGCTTAATATTTGTTAAAAAAAAGTTTTTTTGCTGTTTGTGTTGCATTTTGTGTTAAAAATATATTACATCTTGGTATCAAATTGTTTGTTTTGTTGAATATGATTGGATTTTACTAAAATGATTACTTTATATTTGATTCCGAGTCATATGACCATCCTCCACACATGACTGATATAAGGACTTCCTGTTGACCGTGATATAACAAAATATATAAGGCAACGTTATTTCAGGCGGATATCAATGTGGGGGTATGATAAAATTGATTGGGTTTCTCAAACAAAAGATACGACTGTTGGCTACCATTGTCGATAATTTAAGACATGCTTTTAAACTGTGATGATTTTAGATGCAGAAAGATAAACAGAATGCGTTACCCAAAGCAGAGGAATCACGTGACTACATGATCCCGAGTGACGTCGAGCTGAAGAACATGTCCAATACGCAATGGAAGCAGATATATTGGAAGTGTGTTCGTTGTTTTCAAATTGATTAGTTACAATAATTACTTATGTCCATTACAATCCTGTCGATCTGGGTTGAGTTGAGTTTGTAAGTTCTGGAAAAAAGTCAGAACAGGTGCAAGAAAAATGAACACTGCTTCTGTTGACATCGTTTGCCAAACACTATATATAATAAGTATTACATTTTAAATTGTGTATTGTTCGTATTGTCCGTATTTAGCTAACCCCTTCCCTGATGTTTCTTTTCCGAAACAAGTAGCATTGTAAAAGTTATATGATGGATTGTTGCTTAATTAGAATCGTATTTAGCCCTTGCACTCATGCATTTCCACTTTAAGGATTGTGAACGCATAAAGGCATTATCACTTCGATTTAAGGAGGAGAGCAAACAGACAGCCAGCGACGGCGTAGAAACATGCATACAAGGTTGTCGTAGATAGTCATAAGAAACGTTAAGACCGTTGTAAGTACGCCGAGGAACCTGTAAGGTCTCCAGGAGACGTAGGCATATTTTGCTCTCTTGTCCGCTACGTCTTTTATTGCCCTTCGTTAAGTGTTCTCGTTTTGCAGGTATATAAACCGCCTGCAGACGCTGTGCAAGGACGTGGTCCGGGTGGGGAAGCTGACGGACGGGGGAAAAGAGATATGTGCTGACGAACGCTACAGGCCGAGAGCTCCATGCATCATATACTCGTTCGGGTGGGTGCACATTATTTTAATTGTATAAACATACGCTAATAAGGTTATAGCACAGAGGGGTGTAAATTTAATAATCATGTGTGGTGTCGACTCATAGTGTATCGTAATTAAAGCGGATGCACAATTATAATGTACTTTCGTGGATGGATGTACATTAATACTCTGGAAGATTGTATAGTGTGTATACATTCAGATGTGTGCATATTATACTCGTTCGGCAGTGTGTACATTAGCATAAACACTCATTATAATTATTGCAGCATTTGCGTATGGTATATGCATAAACAAATTGACAATTTCATCTTCAAGAAAACGAAAACAACTTATAATGATATCAAAGTATAAACACACGAAATTCTTAATCAGGCGAGCGCAAATCAGAACGTTCTTTACGACACAGTATATATTCATTCGATCTGATATTAAACAAACATATATCATAATATTTGCATTAAAACGAGTTCAGCATAATAGTGTGATGCAATTAATATTCTCAATAAATGTCAATTCTATTTCAGCATAAACAATGACTTCTCGTTTGACAACGAAGCAGTAAAAATGTTTGGATGCGATGTATTCTGCTTTGATCCGAAGTACTTGTTTAGGGATAAGGCACTGAATACTCAACGCAACATTGTATGTATATACTGTAAAGGAGATAAACATGCACCTTACACGACTGGCATTATGTAACGAATTCTCCAAACTAATCAAACATTAAAATACAACGATTGGTTACATTATGATATATTAATAAAGAATGATATTGTCACGTAATTACACATTGTTCGTTGATATCACACAGTAATAACCAAAGTTCATTTCTGTTTTCATCGAGATTTATTTCTGTTAAATAATTTCTAACACAACGCTTCTAATGTTCATGAAGTACAATTTTACAGCGTGGCGGCCTATTGGCCACCACGTCAAGAAAACGTGACTACTCTACTCGATTGTCAAACTTAGGACTCCACTTCATACAACGCAGATGCCAATTTATACAATAATGGACAAATAAATTGGGTGACGGCTGTCTGGATGATTGACTTTAACATGAGTTGAATTACCTGATACGGGATGGCTTTATGTGTGACTTACATATCTTGTGCATATAAATGCCAATAATTAAGCGAGACCACGTTTGTTTAACTGCATATATGAAAGTTCACCTGTCATTTAACATGAAAATATACACAAATTAACAGTGCTGCATGTGCTTACCATAGACATAACTAATTAGTGAACCCAGCACCATAAAATGTACTGTGTAGCGTAATTGCGTATTGTTCGTGGAAAACACACAGTAACAACCAAAGTTCATTTCTGTTTTTATCGAGATTTATTTCTGTTAAATAATTTCTAACACAACGCTTCTAATGTTCATGAAGTACAATTTTACATCGCGGTGGCCGACATGGCCACCACGTCAAGAAAGCGTGACTACTCTACTCGATTGTCAAACTTAGGACTCCCCTTCATACAACGCAGATGCCAATTTATACAATAATGGACAAATAAATTGGGTTACGGCTGTCTGGATGATTGACTTTAACATGAGTTGAATTACCTGATACGGGATGGCTTTATGTGTGACTTACATATCTTGTGCATATATATATGCCAATAATTAAGCGAGACCACGTTTGTTAAACTGCATATATGAAAGTTCATCTGTCATTTAACATGAAAATATACACAAATTAACAGTGCTGCATGTGCATACCATAGACATAACTAATTAGTGAACCCAGCCATGGGCAATAACTTGGTGCATTTTTCTCGTCTAATTTGACGATGACATATGATGTCCATTTATGCATTTCTTCATGAAGACAGATATTATGTATTCAGTTACACCGAACATGGAATATACATGAAATACACCAATTATGCGACACACCTCATTTTCATTAAAGAAAGATTTTATATTTTATGATTTAAAATCTTTAGAAAGATCAAATCCTGAATGACAAGTGTCTTACAATATCATGTATCAATGTTAAATGACGTTGATCGATTGTCCACGTAACACTGCAGGCGATGTTTGACTAGTGACCTCCTGTGCTGTCCATTCGAAGTAGGTATTGCCCGGGTTGAATATGTACCTGTTGCTGTCAAGTAGATGTCTTGGTTTGTTGTTTTCTGTCTATGTTGATCCATGGGTGATGTTATCTACCATTGCTGTCGTGAAGAAGCTCTATCTATCGCCAAGCTGTGTAGGCAAATCGCACGTGGTCGGTTGCACTCATCTGCGTATCAAGGTTCGCATCGAGGCTGGATATGTCATCGTGGTTTCTGTTATTTTTGTCGCTGAACCAGCAGTCATCGCGTCGTTGTTTCTGTTGTTGAATCCATCGTGATGTTGTCTCTGGATATGGTGTTGATGCGTACCGCGTTGCTTATCAATTGTGACGTCTGTTAAAACCTTTGTGATCGCATTGTTGTTTCTGTTGTTGTTGATTGTACTTTTGTTCTTGGTTCCAGCGTCTTCATTTCTCTTGGGACATTAAGATCTTCTATTGGCCATAATGCTCACGAGGAATTAACTATAGCAGTGTTCTCCTTGATGTCTTAGGCCTCGGAAGTATCATTCCAAATGCGTTATCTACGCACGTCAAATAGTTGAACGGCTGCATCTACTCTATAGTGTTTAACGTCACAAGTATTGTGTCCAGTATTGCGTCACTTGTTGTCCTTCGAAATCTTCTGGCGTTGGTCTTCTTTTAGCGATAGAACCAGGTATTCACTTTGAGTGTAAACGCCGTGATGTTCCATTCTAATTATGTTGTTTGTTTCTTCTATTCGTTGTGGAAGGCGTTGTCTCGCGAAGTCGCTCTTCTTCGGCGTTGTCTTCAAATCTCGATATTTTTATCTGCGTCGTGGTGATACAAGTATCAGTTGTTCAAAATCATGGCAAACATTTATAAATATCCCCTTAGTTATTGTTAAATATCGTCATGACAACTTACTGTGATATCTTATTAAAAAAAAATAAATTCTTTACAACGCAAAAATATTAGTCAATTCCTCAAAACATACTTCGGATAAGTACATGACAGTTTGACATCTGACAAGCCATTTACTTAATATGACCTGTGTACCGCCTTAGGCATCATATGATTACTATTTCGACTTTTTGGTATTTTGTCATTTTACGCACGTGCAGCCAGTAAAATTTTGACAGGCGAGCGCCACTTTAATGCCCCAGAGTAATGGGTAATGATAGACGAACCTGTTCATCTCACGATTTCATAAACCTCATCTTTACTACTAAAGTTTTGCCGTTGGGCATAGATTTATTGACATGTTTGACCTGTGCACTTGTAAAAATGCGCAAATATGACAAGGCAGACTTTTATATATATGCATTCATAAAATAAGAACACGTATTTGTATACTTCAAAATTCAGGTCTTTGCTCCTAATCGAACTACTCAAATAATTCTTATGCGACATCGCATCTTCTGTCCATAGCGTAATTTGCTTCGATGGCACAGGGATAAATTCTCTAACTCATGAGGACGCTAAGGTTATCAGAACCTCGGGCTCGGTATGTCCGAACGCTGATCAGTCAGCCGTGCTCATAAAATATAATTGTAACCCTTAAACAATTATATTAGAAATTTAATGCGTACATATCGTTATATTTTCACTGCGCTATACGCGTCAGATCGCATTAAATTCTTACTTAAAATTACTCAAGACCTTCAATATTACCGATATCCTACATATATTTGCATCAACACAATGACGTATATACATATTTACATAATATATTTTTTTGTGTCTGTCCTATTCATACTCGCAATCAACATGATTTTTCTTATTTCCTATTTTCTTTCTTTTACAATTCGGAAAACTATTTTTAAATTTTCCAATAATTTTTATTTATTCGTCCTCTTTAATTTTCTTTATCATTCTAATAAACAAAACCCGCCTTATTTTCTTTATTAAAATAATAAACAAAACTGTCTTAAATAATCTAAATTCCTAAATTCTTAATTCTGCCAATGTAAAATACTAGGTAAATTCTTTGAATATTTTTTATATTTGTTCCTTCTTCGAGTTTTTCTATTATATTAATAAATAAAATCATCCACAAATTTTCTTTATTAAAATAATAAACAAAACTGTTTTAAATACTCTTATTTTTCCTCGTACATTTTAATTTAATGAAAATTTACAAACATTCCAACAATTTAAAATGGATTGGTAAGCAAAACAAAACCATAAGTCCGTACATAATCCTATATTATAACAATACCAAAAATATATAAAAATTCTTTAAATACTCTCTGTGTGTACGCCTTTAATTTAATGATTTCCATAACTCATAAAAATAATGTAAAACTCAAATATCTCTTTTTATTCTCAATTCACCGTTATTTATAAAAATGTACCGATAAATGTAAAATTGGCACGATTTTGATATTTGCAAAATTTGTTCGTACATAATTGATTATCATCATTATTATTTTTAACATCTGACTACGTAAAATTCTTTAAAACAATTTTTA